>NW_015540909.1:683497-709209 GCF_001515605.1 Sinocyclocheilus anshuiensis
CTTTAATTACTCACCCTCATGTCGTTCCAAACCTGTAAGACCTTCGTTCATCTTCAGAACACAAATTAAGATGATGAATTTTGATGAAATCCGAGAGCTTTCTGACCTGCATAGACAGCAACGGAACTACCATGTTTAAAGGGTTAGCTCACCCAAAAATGAAAATTAGCCACAAATTACTCACCCTCAAGTCATCCTAGGTGTATATGACTTTCTTCTTTCAGACAAATCCAGTCACTTATTACAGGGTGTCCGCGGGGTCTTAAAAAGTATTAAAAGTTGAGCACATCCTACAATAAAATATATTTGTCAATGAGCTCGGGATCTGTTGAGGAGCAAATCCTCCAACATCTTGTCAGTTATCTCCCCTTACTTTTGACCCGTGATTAGTCAAATCTGACTTCTGTGTTGGATGCAGGGTTGTTGTTGTTGGTTTTTTCCACAAAATTGGGCTGCTTTTAAACTGTTGCCATGGGTTGATTTTTCCCTATGGGTTAAAGGTTTGAAATATTGCATAAATTACATTTGGTTGAAATGCTTGTACTGAAACATTTTGCATTCTACCTGTAATACAACTGTGCTAAATGTTTTGGGCTACACTAGTAGGAAGCATTTGAGCTAGTCACTCAATAAATTCTCTTGTGCTTCGTTCCCTTCTGAATTGTGTTGTATTGATAAGGAGTTATCACAAAGCAAGTCTGTTTAGTTGTGCTATCTTACAATCAATATATAGTAAATGTAAGTTAAAGTGTTGCCGATGTAACCGGTTAAAACTTGGAGTGGCGACGAGGTCTTACAATGTATGGAAAGAGTCCTAAAAAAGGTCTTAAAAGGTATTAAATTTAACTCCATGATTCCTGTATATACCCTGTGTTCAGATATCTAAGCATATTCTGATCAGAAAGTGTAAAATATGGCCTGGTGAACATCCGTGGCCTGATGTTTATGAGGCAGTTTTGCACAGAAGGCTGCTTTTAAACTGTTGCCATGGGTTGATTTTTCCCAGTGGGTTAAAGGTTTGAAATATTGCATAAATTACATTTGGTTGAAATGCTTGTACTGAAACATTTTGCATTCTACCTGTAATAAAACTGTGCTAAATGTTTTGGGCCACACTAGTAGGAAGCCTTTGAGCTGTGTTTATGATAAATGTGCACAACAGTGACTGTAAAATATGTATTTTAAGGATGGAAATTACATTTTTATATTTGGGACACGGTAATTGCGCTACTTTGGGCCTTTTTTTTTTACTGGCATGGGCTTGGGATGCACAATTAAAATGATGTAATAGTTGTGATCATTATTTTACCTTCCATGATCATTCAGACATGATCTGGTGCAGTACTGACACTCTGTCATGTCTGCATCAAATCAAGCACTCCGTAATCACTGGTAAACTGTCTGATCAGTCAGATGTTTGTCATGAGAAGTGTTCCACAAAACAGCTATGGTTTGAGTTGATGTAACAAATACATCTTTTGAATATACTGTGTGAACTCATTGTAATTCTCTTGTGCTTCGTTCCCCCCCTTCTAAATTATGTTGCATTGATGAGTTATCACAAAGTAAGACTGTTTAGTTGTGCTATCTTACAATCAATATATAGTAAATGTAAGTTAAAGTGTCGCCGATGTAACCGGTTAAAACTTGGAGTGGCGATGATGTCTTAATGTATGGAAAGAGTCTTAAAAAAGGTCTTAAAAGGTATTAAATTTAACTCCATGATTCCTGTATATACCATGTATTAGAAGTACAAAACGAGGATTTGTAAAGAAGAATGTCGGAGAATTTCGATATAAGCCAAGAGGAGACTGGTTTTCCTTTGCTAAAGTAAGGAAACTTTGCTTCCTTTGCTCCTGTAAACAAACGTTGGTTTTCACGAGACTCACTGGCGCATGCGCAACGCTGAACTCATACGTCATCTGCCCGGAACTTTTTAAAAGATTTTGCATATCTTGCAAAATGAATTAAAAAGTAATGGAGATTGGTAGGAAGCTATCTTTTCTTCAAACTTTGAAGTGTTGCTAATACAACACATTGTGTGCTTCCTGGACATTTTAATTTAGAGAACATATTTACGCATTACGTTCCTTTAATTTATTGCTTAAATTTTCTTTACTTGATCTTAAAAATTCTTATTTTTAAGACAATTATTTTAGAATAAATGCATGAAGAGGTATATTAATTATGAAAAATATTGAGAGGTTTCTGCATTGAGCAGGCATTAGTTGATTTACATGCTGTGTCATTTTCTTTCCTCAGGACGGATTATTTTAGAAATTTTGTTGACTCTTGCCTTCAGAAAATCCCCCAAGACAGACCACACTCTGAGGATCTGTTGCAGGTGTTTACTTTGCACTGAATTATCAACGCATTTAAATAACCTTTTTGTTTGTTAGTCATAATAATAATCCACCTGAATATTTACAACTGCCTTATATTCTACACTTTTTACTTAAACTATAGCATGCCTTCGTCCTGCGAGAAAGGCCAGAATCTGTTCTGATAGACTTAATTTTGCGGACAAAAGATGCGGTCCGAGAGCTGGACAACCTGCAGTACCGCAAAATGAAGAAGATTCTCTTTCAGGAGGTGCACAATGGGCCGACCACTGAGACCCAGGAGGGAGATGAGGTCAGATCTCAAGTCTTACCTAGTTCTTGTTTTAATATCGGCTAATATATAAAGTGGGGTCCGAAATCTGAGTCAAAAACAGTGTGTTCAAAATGTCAAATTTAAAATTGGACATTTTTGGACAAATGTTTGTTCTTGCTTCCTTATGAAGCACAAGATACTCTTTGGGACATTCTCAAATCTTGGTGGATAATATGACCATCAGGTTTTTCACAAACGTCTGAATTTTATGAAAGTGGGGAAGTCGTGGCCTAATGGTTAGAGAGTCGGACTCGTAACACAAAGGTTGCGGGTTCGAGTCTCGTACCGGCAGGGATTGTAGGTGGGGGGAGGGAATGTACAGCGCTTTCTTCCACCTTCAATACCACGACTGAGGTGCCCTTGAGCAAGGCACCGAACCCCCAACTGCTCCCCGGGCGCCGCAGCAAAAAAATGGCTGCCCACTGCTCCGGGTGTGTGTTCACGGTGTGTGTGTGTTCACTGCTGTGTGTGTGCACTTTGGATGGGATAAATGCAGAGCACTAATTCCGAGTATGGGTCACCATACTTGGCCACATGTCACGTCACTTTCACTTCACTTTTTCACTTATGCAGCTCGAGTGCTGCTGTCAAACACATTTATGTACATATTTCCACAAATCAATTTGAGTGATTTTTAATATTTATTGTTATGATGATTATATAATTTGTAATAAACGCAGTCTTTTGGATCCCACTTCATTTCACTATGATTATCGTTGGTCTCTGAACTGCTGTTTTTGTGTATGTGTGTTTAGGAGCCAGAGCACGGTCCTGGTCGCACGGGCACAGTGAGCAGTGTGGGCAGTAATCAGTCCACTCCCAGCATGTCGATCAGCGCAAGCTCTCAGAGCAGCTCAGTGAACAGCATTCCCGACGCAGCTGATGACAAGAGTGACCTTGACCTGGAGAAAGACCATACTGTTATGTCTAATAGTTCGGTCATACACCTGAAGCCTGTACGTTCACACACCTCTTGATAAAACATCTCCGAAATCTTCATGCCTTCCTGCATAACCCAAATCAGAGATTCTTTATACTAAGCAACTGTGAACATTGAACTTCATGATACCCAATATATTTTTCCTGCTTTTGTGTCCATCAGGAAGAAGAGGAGGTTTACCCTGAGGATCCTGAAACGCATCCTCGTCCCTCAGAAGCCCAGGCAGCACCCGCACAGCCCCCGCAACGCAAACACCATCGCAACCGTGAGCACTTTGCCACCATCCGCACAGCCTCTCTGGTGAGCCAGTCACAGTGGACCTGTAGTGAAATGCTTTTCAACCATACAGACGCGTCAAAACTACATTACTCATTTATAATCGATGAACCATGGCATTAGTTGCTTTCAGTGTAGACACAGTGTAAACTGAATGGCATCACAAGAATTTTTTGTGCATTCTTAGTAATGTTCAAAATTCACAAGACGTCTCTTGATTATTTTTATTTCCTCTTCTTTACTTTCCCTCCATTTCCTTGTGTTCCTCCTCTTCCTTCTTTCAGGTGACACGCCAGATGCAGGAACATGAGCAGGACTCTGAGCTGAGGGAGCAGATGTCCGGTTACAAGCGCATGAGACGGCAGCACCAGAAGCACCTTATGGCCCTGGAGAACAAACTGAAAGCTGAGATGGATGAACACAGGCTGAGACTGGACAAAGAGCTGGAGGCCCAGAGGAACAGCTTTGCTGCTGAGATGGAGAAACTTGTGAAGAAAAACCAAGCATCCATAGAAAAAGATGTAAGTGTGCGCAAGACATGTCACACGATCTGTTTAGACCCCAAGCACAATAATTTGTTAGGTGGCACAAAGATGCGTAAAGTAATGTGGAAGTTCATCTGAAAAATGCTTATAAATTGGGAATTCCCCTCTTCCTTTATGCCATGGCCCTCAATTCCAGTGAAGACAAATCTTGATATTACGTCATAAAATGACATTGTAGAGAATTATGTGCTTTCTACTTTGTGACAATGGGGGGGGGGGAGATTCTATTTCTGCTTCATCATGACAAAAGCACTGTGCACAAAGCTATTTTTTTTTTTTTGAAGGCTAAGTCATTTGCCAATGATGAGAAGAAATTCCAACAGCACATTCAAGCACAGCAAAAGAAAGAGCTTAGTAGCTTCCTGGAGTCACAGAAAAGAGAGTACAAGCTAAGAAAGGAACAACTGAAAGAGGTAAACACACATATTCAAGCATGGCTTTTTACCCATATATGAATTTGCCAGTTGTGTTTTTCATCTTGGCATAATTCCACCTAAACTGACCTTTGAGATCTATGAGATTATTTTAGCTTGAACAGTGTAATGTAATGAAGACAAATGAAAAATACAACTAAAATATCATGTGTATCTATTGTTCAGCCGTTTGACAGTTACACAATTATACAAATGGACAATATGCATTCCAGAGAACAAGAGAAAACATTGTTACTGAGTTGATTCAAAATGTTTAAAGCAAAATGTAAAATACAGTAAAAATGTTTAGTAAAAATCATCTTGTTAAAAACAGTGATATTCAGTTTTTTATTTAATGAATTAAAAAGAATGTTTATTAATTTAAAGCCTCCATGCAGCCACAAATTTAATTCGGCTTTGATAATCAAAATGACGTATTTAAACATTTTTCCCATGAAAAAAAAAATCTGCATTATTCAAATTCTGAAAGAATTATAGCCTAGAAAGTGTACAACCAGCACTCCCCTTATGATCACTAAAAAGTTTATCGCTCATCTTAGTTTATCGCAATCTAACAACGTTTGTTTATAATCAGTGAAGCTTTCTTCAATGCACAGTGAAACCCTTATTTACGTTGTGCCTACTCTTTGTTATAATGAGTTCCAAAACGTGTAGAACTCCGTACTGAAACAAAAACTTTGGCGTTTTGAGCGGTGAGTGGATTCTGACTGACTTAAACACCTCTGATTGGCCACTGCATTTAAGAAATCAACAGATATGTCTGTGATTGGCTACATTGCTCAGCACTGCAAAAACGCATTGTAAATAGAAGCTTTTGTTTTAAGAATTATATAAATTACATAAAATAATTATAATAAATAATCATCATTAAAACCCAGACGATTTAATCTTTAAAAATGTTTAACTATGTAGTGCCCTTCATTTTGGAGCAAGAGAAACTGGGGGGAGTTACTTTGTGTCACAGATGTGTCACTTTTCTCAAAGCTGATTGGTCAAATTTTGATTTGAGATCTCTAAACAAGAACAAAGCCAAACCACTTTCAAGGTGCCTAAGAACCAGAGTAGGCGCAAACTAAACTGAAACTTACCTGGCTAGCCAGCTAAACCGGCTTCTTGGTAAAGGGCCCCAGATATGAAAAGCCCCATCTCACAAGTTGATGCAATTAGTTATGTTTGTGTTGTTTGTGACAGTAGGAAATGGGCGGTTTACAGTTATGTATTTGAGACCATCTTTGGTACACTGCAGTTTTAAAGGTGACATATCATGAAAATCTGACTTTTCTAGGTTTTAAGTGCTATAATCAGGTCCCTGGTGCATCTACCAACCAAGGAAACGTGAAAAAGATTAACCCATTAACTTTGTTTTGGTAAGCCTTTTTCTGCAAGAGTCTGAAAAAAATGAGCGCGTCTGATTTCGCTCCCTTGGTGACGTGGCAAAGGGATCTCATTATAATATTACCACCCCATAATCTGTAAGTTTCCACCCACGGCACCGTTATTGTGTTTTCGCAAACGACAACGGTGTACCAGTTCTAATGCCATGGCGAAAGTTTGAGCAAAAACATGCTAACTGTTCTGTCTTTGGCTGCACAGACGAGCACAGAACACTATTTAGAGTCCCAGCCTCAGAGGAGACAAGAGAGCAGTGGATTTATTGATTTATTTACTGTATATTGCTGCTGCCACACAGATCTAAAATAAACATGCGGTTTATTTCCCAGCTGTTTACCTTCACAGACATAACCGACTGTTTTTGTAACTCGTGTGTTTTTAACGTAAACTTGTGTGTTAATGAGAACTTCGTTTAGCACTCACATGTTGTCTGGTGGCCGCTTTCTGTCCGTGTGCTTCGGATTTGTGCACTCAGAAAACCGTATATCAAGAAGTTTAAACTAATATGGTTTAAAGCGCATGATTTCAGCGCGATAAACATGATAATCAGAACCAAAACAGATGTTTTTAGCAGGTACAAGCTGTAATGGTGCAGCTCTATTCTAGAAAAGGGGGCGGGTAGCAGCAGCTTATTTGCATTTAAAGAGACAGACGCGAAAAATAGCGTGTTTCTGCTTCCACTCAAAATAGGCATTTTCAAAATGATATAATAAATGATCTGTGGAGTATTTTGAGCTGAAACTTCACAGACACATTCTGGGGATACCAGAGACTTATTATTACATATTGTAAAAAGGGGCATAATATGTCTCCTTTAAGGAGAAAATCCTCAGCAGTGGTGTTGACTGATGAATTTGCACATGGTTTGTCTTTAACCAGAGAGACGTGTAAGCAATTTCAAAAACACCACAGGGGGTCTTTAAAAATGTTTTCATATATAACAAATATATGTATATATACAATATGTAGCTACATTTTGCCTTTTATTACTTAAACATTTTAAACCAAGAAAAATGTCTGTATTTCCCTTTACAACTCATTGATGTTTCCCATGCTGCGTGTAGGAACTAAATGAGAACCAGTCCACCCCTAAGAAAGAGAAGCAGGAGTGGCTTTCGAAGCAGAAGGAGAACTTTCAGCACTACCAAGCAGAGGAGGAAGCCAACCTGCTCCGTCGGCAGCGGCAGTACCTGGAGCTGGAATGTCGTCGCTTTAAACGGCGAATCCTCATTGCAAAACACAATGTAGAGCAAGACCTTGTACGCGAGGTAACTTCACTTTTCCTCAAAGACATAACTAATGACTAGGGTTGTAATAGTATGCAAACATGACGGTTCGGTACATACCTCAGTTTTGACGTCACGGTTCGGTATGGTTTCGGTACAGCAGGGGGGAAAAATTGCTTTAAATTATTTTTATCAAACAGTTGTTTACAGAAAACTTCTGCTCCTTCTTTAAATAAATTTAATAATAATACAATTTTCCTAGGGATAAAAATCTACCTCAGCTTATGCTCTAAACCAGTGTTTCCCAACCTTTTTTTAGTCGCGGCACCCTTTGGAAATTTTAACAAACTTGTGGCACCCTACAAAATTAATTTTGTCACAATATTTGAATTTCTAACTTCGATATGATAATTTGAAAGGTATAGATATTCGGTACAACAGGGAAGAACTGCAGAATATAATGTCATACAGATATTTTTTATATTATTAAAAAATGTTGTCCATCAATGGTGGCAATCAGTAGGCTAATTTCTAATGAAGAGACCAATTTATATGACAGATTTTAATGTAGGCTTTTATACATATGTAAACATTATTTAATTACCATTATAACTAGCTATCTCACAAATTTTTGCTCACTCAGAAGGATTTTTTACACGGCACCCCTGCTCTCGACAGACGGCACCCAGGTTGGGAAACACTGCTCTAAACTATAGGCAGCCCTTTTACTATAAGGTTACAATTAACAACTGAGCCCAAACTTAAATTCAATGAATATTTATTTTTAAATATAATAATCAACATTCAACTTTAAAAAATGTACGCAATCATGTAAATTGCACATAATGCAGTTTTTAAATTGACTTCTAAATTATACAATTTCTACTTGTCGTTGAAATATATTCATTTACACAGTGGCTGTCATAACTTGTTTCATAACAGATTTATTTAAACTTACATTAAATCACTAACACGTAAAGTAAACTATAATGAGTATATAGTCTAATATTTTGCGAAATGCTCCTCTCTAGACATTTCTCTAGCGAACTAACAAGCTGTGGTCACTGATGACTTGCCTGAGGTAAATGAAATGCTACGTGACATTTTGTTTACAAGCTTTTTTATTGACGTCTTTCCGTGGTTAAAACACTGATTGAGTGATTACATGAGGCATGAGATGTTCATTCATGTTTATTTTTATTTTCAAAGAAAATAAATATAATGACAGAGGTTTTCTTGATCCAGGAGCTAAATAAGCGCCAAACGCAGAAAGATCTGGAACATGCCATGCTGCTCCGCCATCATGAGTCCATGCAAGAGCTGGAGGTGAGACAGCTGGGCACCATCCAGAAGATGCGTACTGAGCTGATCCGCTTGCAGCATCAGACTGAACTCACCAACCAGCTAGAGTACAACAAACGCAGAGAGCGAGAGCTACGCCGCAAACATGTCATGGAGGTCCGGCAGCAGCCCAAGAGCCTTAAGGTGTCTAGCCTATGCTTGATTTTGTAACATACACTAGCTAGTACATACTAGTTGTGTAGAGTCAGTAAGTCTTTTCTCCTCTTTAGTCTAAAGAGCTGCAGATCAAGAAACAGTTCCAGGACACGTGTAAAATCCAGACACGGCAGTATAAGGCCCTGCGCAACCACCTCCTGGAGACCACACCCAAGTCTGAACACAAGGCTGTGCTGAAGAGACTGAAGGAGGAGCAGACCCGGAAATTAGCCATACTTGCTGAGCAGTACGACCATTCCATCAATGACATGCTCTCCACACAAGCTGTGAGTGACCTGCCATGTTCGGTGTAGGCATATGTATATCTCTTCCTATAAGCCATCGAAGAGTTTGAACCAGTCACAAAGTTCTGAAGGAGTTGATACAGTTACTTCACAGTATTTAGTTGTAGGAGAAGTAATGTATGAGGTGAAAAACTGTTCTCCTAATTTAAATGTGGAGAATGTGGCATTCACCTTCTTGTGTTTTTAACACAGTAATTCTAAATGTAACTATGACTCCCATCTTGCCCCTCAGCTGCGATTGGATGAGGCACAGGAGGCCGAATGTCAGGTGCTAAAGATGCAGCTGCAGCAGGAGCTGGAGTTGCTAAATGCTTATCAGAGCAAGATCAAGATGCAGACGGATGCACAGCACGATCGTGAGAGGAAAGAGCTGGAGCAGAGGGTTTCGCTGAGGAGGGCTCTCCTTGAGCAGAAGGTAAGTTATCTGATACAAACCTCAGCAGCCCACTACTAGAAACCACGGGAGGAGGCATATTGTTTTAAAGAGTTTCAGTTTTTGACATTCCAGAATAAGAATTAAAGGTATAGCTCATACAAATATGAAAGTTCTGTAATTTATGCTCCATTTATCTAGATTTTGAACTTATTTTCAATTAAATATGAACTTTTGAAGCATCTCCAAATTATGGAAGGATGTTTAGCCTAATTTCACATCCAAAAAATACATTTTTAGCCATTATGTTGACCCTCCAAATTTTTAGCCATTATGTTGACATCCAAAAAAGACAGCCATTATGTTGACCCTCCAATTTTGAATTTGGATGCAGTATTGGAAAAATGTGGAGATTCCTCAAAAATGTCTACTTTTGTGTTCCACAAAAATGTGCATGCAGATTCAGAATGACGCAATTACTAGTTTAAGTTTGTCAAGTATTTTGACTAAAGGCTGGAATACACCACACAACTTTCCAAACCTGAACACTACGCATCATACATTGCCGACTTTGTAAATGGTTAGAGAAAAACTGGGCATCATACACTAAACGAGTGATCACACACTACCAGACTTTCAAGTAGTCCTGATTCACAATCTCATGCAGAACTGCCTTGTTGCTAGGTGACAAATAAAAAATAATGTTGTAAAATCAGCTCAAAATGTTGATCTCCTCCAACTAGATGGAATCATAGTCTGAAGAAAAAAAATCAGTCTGTGCCCATTATATACTATGCAATTTTCTGTGAAATCGGTCAACTCTGACTGTCCAATATCTGTAGACTAGTGTTGTGGAAAATGTCTGTTTCACTCAAGTCACAGAATTCCAATGTCAAAGATCAGACTTTATTGCAGCAGTTAACAAAGCCGAGATGCCTGCAGAACATCTGACAATAACAGTCGCAGCTTCCACTTTTATACAGTTTATAACCAATGATTCATCTTTAAACTCTTGCTACAATTATTTTGCAATCCTGTTGTTTTCTTTCTAAGGGTGAAGCACGTACTACCAACATATGTTACATTGTATCAATGGCTGGTGCAGTGTGTTTAGCTTGCACCATAAACCGGATAGCAAATATCACACAGTGTTAGAGAGGCCCAGAGAAGCCTAAATGAAGCCTAAAGTTTGGTTTATTCATGTAGTTCCCAGGATATTCTTCAATCATATCTTATATATCTAATAAAAATATACCATACTACTAGCTCTGACTTTCATCAACTAGCATTGACTCTTCCATACCTCAAATCTTGGCAAAAATCTGGTTGTGTGGTTTATTCTAGCCTTAACCAAAACTACAGTATCTTTGAAAAGGTAATGTCTTCAACGGGAATGTTACTTGATTCTATTTTGGTTTTTGGTTAGATTGAAGAGGAGATGGTTACCCTGCAAAATGAGCGTTCAGAGCGAATCCGCAGTCTATTAGAGAAGCAGGCCCGGGAGATTGAGGCGTTTGACTCTGAAAGCATGCGTCTGGGCTTCAGCAACATGGTGCTCTCTAGCCTGGCCTCATCCGACGGCCACAGCCACAGCTTTCCGGGGGCCCAGAGTAGCTGGGGCTCTCAGTACGGTGCAGGCTCTCAGGGGTCACACTGGGGAGGGCACCATAGCGGCAGCCAGCATGGCCACCACCACCACCCAAGCCACAGTGACTCTATCCAGCAGCCTTGGGGTCACGGCCTGCCTTCAGGGGGGCCTCCTCCCTGGGGGCACCACATGTCTGGGGGCAGTCAGCGCTCGAGCCGGGGAAGTGGTGGGCTACGGAACAGTCCCCAGGCGGTACGGCGGGCCACCTCAGGGGGCCGCAGTGAGCAGGGGATGAGCAGGAGTGCCAGCATCGCCTCTCAGATTTCCAATGGCTCGCACTTGTCCTACACGTAAGACCACCCGCTGCTTTCCCACAACACCCATCTTGACCCAAAATGCCATAGGGGAAGGGACAAAGGGGCACCGTGGTCTTTTTTTTTTTTTTTAACACCCATTCCTTTATTTCTAATCCTCTAAATACATATTTTATACACATGGTAAGCACAAAATGCATCCATTGTAGTTCAGGTTCTAAGAATGTCAGACAGAAGGGCACTTAAAACATTCTGGACAGTTGTATCAAACTTCAGCCAGAATCCAGAATGTCATTTTCGCAATGATGTGAAAAAGTTTTGAATTCAGAGAAAATGCACTGCATTTTAGAGTGTTAATCTGATTTGAAAATGTTAGTGAGGGTGAGAACGAATATATGAATGCTGTGCATTGCCTCTCACAGGTGAGATTGTAAGTCTTTATGCAGTGGGTTTTATCATGGTCTTATTAACAGCTGGTTTCGGTTGTATACAGCAGGGAGATGAATGCATATCATTTTCTCAGAAACATTGATTCATAAGAAAACAATTGCAGAAATATATATAAATAGATGGTATAAAGGTTGGATAGCAGAATGTGAAAGAATCAAGCTTTACAATGCACTTGATTTTGTCTAGCTTAGTATTTTATAAACAACAAGCACTAATTTTAATGTGTTACTAAACAGTATGCTCTTTTTGTGCCAGAACAAATTTTAACTATGAAAAGATACTGTGAAATTCCAAGATTTTGTTAGAAATATTTTGATTATTGAATTATCGTGATTTTTTTTTATTTGTTGTATGTTGCCATTGCCATCCTTTCACAGGTCCAAATAACCAAAACCTGTGTGGAGAGCAGGATGCCATTTTGCTTTTAAAACTTTGAAAACATAGCCTAAAATTCTGATAGTAAGTGTATGAACAGATGTGTTCGATTGCTATAGGCCAAAGGGACATAAGTTATAAGGTAGGTGAGCGATATATGACTATATTAATGTGGAGGTGTCTTGAACTGAATATGTAGAATGACACTTAAAAACAGGTTTTGCTATGTGAATGTACGTGAGTGTTAAAGCATGTCGGCACGGTAAAACTTCACTCCTGAATAACAGTATGGCAGAAGTCGTTGAAGTATATTAATGTTCATTTTAGTCTTTTGATTTAGTGATGCCAAAGTTAACAATCGCAACTATGCAAAAGGATAATAGCCTGCCACATTCATGTCTTCTTTCACTAAGCTTAACATCACAGAAAAGCACTTTACCATCCTTTTCTACTCTTAGTTGCTCACTACAATCACATACAAGCAGATCTCCTGGTCCTTGGGTGCCCCCTCCTCCCCTTTTTCAGGCTGGGTTTGACAAGAGCGTGTTGTGTGGATTTTAGGGGTGGGGAGGTCTGGGTTGGGTAGGCTTGAGACCACTGAATGTTTTTGTGGGGGCGGGTGGGTGCCGCTGCTGTCGTCCCTGCAATGCCTTTGTTTCTTCCATGCCCACCCCAGAGCTCCAGCGACTGCCGCCCACCCTCCAACTGAACACTTATCAAAGCATGTAGAAAAAAGTGATTAAAAATGCAATGAAAAAAGGTCAGTTAGCATATTAAGCATTATGGTGGAAGGGTATACAGCCAGGAGACAGCTTTAAGTGAGATGTATAGGAAAACGTGTGTATATTGTATATTTAGAAATTTAAATAAATGAATAAATGGAAATCAATATAAAGACCCAAGTTAAAACTAGACTAAAATTTATTTGCTTGAATGCGAAAATTAAAAAAAAAACTTGGTTTCTAATATTGAATATTTAAAAAGAGAAAAAATTATATATATACACAAAGCATATTCTCAGAGGTGTCAAGCAAAGCCAAAAAATATATATTTCCCCTGAAATTACACTTATACAGAGGATGTCACTTTCCATAGTCCTCTCTGCTCCTTGCTCTCCTTGCTTTCAAAGGTATGAATTACCATATTAGTGCCAGTACTCATGTTCTGTTATCTGTGAACCAGCAGTGAACTTAAATTTTATAAAAGATAAAAGGCATAGGTTTTATTGTTTCATTAAAAAAAAGAAAAAGAAAAGAGAAACGTCTTTATAACTGCCATCATGCCTATTTCAGAATGGCTTCAAAAACATTTTTCCAGGAAAATAAATTCCAGTTTATAATACGAGTGCTATCTATAATAACCATCAACTATGAACACTATTTTGGCACACTTCTGGTATATGCATGGGATTGCAGATTTCATGAAGTTGCCTATCTCAGTCTGACTAACTAAAACCAACTGAGCCAATGAAGGAGATGGTCCTCACTGCAGAACACAAGATCCAGGGGGCGTGGTTGGATCCAGATCCAACTCCTCCCACCTTACATATACCTAAACCTACCCATCTCCACCCCCTGATCCCTAAACCAACCCATCTCCACCCCCTCATCCCTAAACCAACCCATCTCCACCCCCTGATCCCTAAACCCTCCCATCTCCACCCCTAAACCTACCCATCTCCACCCCCTGATCCCTAAACCCGTCTCCAGGCTACTGCAATGCAGAGCCAATCCTAAAGATTTGGGCCAAATGTAACAAATTAACATGAGATTATTGACCCGGGTAAATGACACATAACATGCCAATCATTTAATCACATTCAGTACTCTAATGGAATCACTGGACCAGAGGAACAGCCATAGACTCAAAATGTGAGTTTACACTCGCAAACAGGTTCATGCAGTATTTTCCAAAGGTGAGAGGTGTGCCCTGTTATAAGAGAGCAGATTTCTTTAGCTCATAGCATCCTTGTTTTAATGACCCTTTTAACAAGTGTGAAAACAACAGGATGAATAATAATCAAAGAAGGTGGTACAGTGTGTACAGTGTCTCTGTACAGTGTGTTTACCAGTATTTCGTCCTTTTTCTTTTGATGGTCGTTGTCTCGTTTTCCTGCTTCAAAATTACAATAGCAATCCAAATATAACCTGTATTAAAATATATAGATTGTGAAAAACTGAATGTTGGAGAGATTACAAAAATTGTTAAGGCTATTCATAACAAAACACTTACAAGTGAATTAAAATATACAAAAATTATGAAAACCTAAGGGGACAAATGTAATGTTTTGTTTGTAATTACTCCTTTTGTTGGCAGAGGGCTACTGGACAAACAAAATCAACTGTAATAAAGTAATTTTAGTAAATTTTGGTTTTGTCATTTGTATGCTTTAATACATTTGTCTGCTGTTAAATTCTAGGTGTAGTAAGTGTAAACTTTCCTGAACATCCTTTTCATGAGGATTGTTTTATTGATTCCTTTTGAACATGGTGCTTTTGAATTCAGACAATGGTTCCAAAATTTTGACAGAGCTCTTTATCTTTTGAGAGGAAAACTGTCTTGCACATAGAGAGTTAGACCAACTTGTTCCAACTTAATTTTTACAAAAAATTGGCTAAATATAGCATCTAATGCTATAGGCCAAGCTGTCAACATAATTAAGCCCCTTGCCAGTCAGTAGATGTCCCTTTTGTCTATCAACATGGTCTTTCCATTTTGTTCCCTTTATCTTCCATGGTGTCCTCCTTACTCATTTCTGCAAAACTGTGGTTTCCTAACTAAGGGCACCTCATATTTCTTAAACATGTACTGGTAGGAAGTTTAACACTGCCAATCTGCTATGACCTTATGGTACCACCTGCTTCTCTCACTCAGCGTGTGTAGGATCTATTCCAAGTAAAATCCTCCTGTTCCTCTTCAAATGTGAATTTGTCAGAGGGAGTTGAGATTTGCCGTCTTCGGATGGGTCTTTCTTTCCGGAGCAAGGTTGTTCTTCTTCTGGACAGCACAGCACTGGCGCTATGCCTCAGACTCTGGCTGCCACATTGTGCAATAACATCTTTGAAGCCTTTCTTCTCCTCTACCCTGAAGAAATCGGCAACTACCCTAAAGTATTCCAGCACCACAGAATGACTCCAGGAAGTAGTACCTCCATGACCATCCTCAAGCATAAAGCTGCAGTGTCCTCCCTGTTGCGTCACAGCCAGCAGGAAGTAAGGGCTATTATGAAAAAGTCCCTCAGGTACAGTGGAGAGAGGTGGAAGAAGAGGGTCATCTTGGCTACACAAACAGAGCACTGGCACTGCCACTTCATCTGCATCTCGTAAAGGTTCATTCCTCTCCCAGTAACTTGGCCAGTCAGGCTTCACTGATAATCTTGAATTGTCCTTTCCAACATTGTCCACCGAGTCTGATATTCTTTGCTCCGACTGCTTAGGAGCACAGAACATGAGCTCTTCCATATCTCGCAAGGAGTTGCAATGTAGAATTTTTGCTACATCCATCACAGAGCTCAAAGCAGTGGCATACCTGTGGAAAGGGCCAAATGTATAAATTCAAAGAGCTTGTAATCCTAGTTGCTTTTTTCAGGTGGTAGTTTTGCACTGTGGCATCTTGTGATGCCCTAACTTGGAATGCAGTTCTTGTATTATCCCATTCACAAGATTCAGTTGACCCAAAAATGAACATCTAGTTATCATTTACTCACCCTCATGTCATTTCCAAGCCACAGACGTTATTTTGTGAAACAATATAATGCTGCCTATACAGTATACACTATACAACTCAATGTAGCCTGTGAAATATCTCTTGGCCATCAGGGACACATTAGCCGCGTTTCCACTGTCGGGCCAAAAGCGGGCAGTCGCGTTTCCACTGTCACTTCCGGGGCTTGATTGTGCCTCGCCGGTGCTTCCTCGGGGCCAACGGCCCGGGTTTTTTGGCCCGACGAAAACCTTGGGCCAAAGCGGGCCAGCTGGGGCTAGAGGAGTGGTTATGAACAAAGGCGAAGTTTCTCCGAGTCTGGAGAGCGTCAGCGCCGCGGATAATTTCTTAATGTTAACAGCTATAACACCAACATTAAAGACTTTTAAAATAATTTTAGTTCAAAACTCACTTTCAGACAGCAGCTAGTGTTTGAAATAACTTGATCCGATGTGGATTATGATCACTATACAAGGCAGAAATAGTTATAAGCGATGCAAAAGACTATGCACGCTAGCCATTAACGTTACCATAGTAAACATGGTAAATACGATCGCTTGAAGAAATCAGACGTCAGCTTCTTATTCTCTATCACAATCGTGTATTTATTTAGTAACATATTTTATCTGTCATAAGTCTCGTCTCGAGAGTTTAGCTCCGCGTATGTCATAAAAATATAATAATGGTTTTTATTCGGGAGTTTTTATAAAAATATAGAAATTATCATTCTTTCTAAATGTGATGTATATACTGTGACTACAAATAAACAGAAACAGATTCTACTGAATAAGTAGGTAGGCTATGTTCATACCGCTTTATTTCTGTGTGTTCTAATTTTCAATCTTGATAAATTAATTCATTATGATCAATGTATCACTTATTATTGTAAAATATCGATGCTTTTGGATTTAAATCTTTAATTAACAAAGCATGCAAACAAATGGCTGCTTTTATCATGATCGTTTTGTGATCGTGCTAGTTCCAGTGACTTATTTCTTATTAGTTTTCTGATAACTTCTCTTTGTTGGTGAAATGATGGGATTGCGTGACGTTGTTCCTGAGTGGCGTGTAAAGGGTGGTTTTTAGTGAAGCGCAGTGGCGCTTCTGGCCTGACGGTGGAAACGCAGTGTGATTTTGGCCTCGGTGCTACAGGTCCGAGGCTATTAGCCCCGCCCGGCACATTTAAAGCACTGGCTCGCACTGGCCCGACAGTGGAAAAGCGGCTATTGGCACTTTCAGGTCCTGTCTTTGAAAAGCTACACATAGTGATTGTTACTCATATAAAAGAACACAGAACCATCTGCGATTAGAAAATCGGGACTAAAATTGTGTAGTTGGCAGCATAAAAGAACAGGGATGGATTGATGCTGTTGACCTTCAAAAATGGCCATAAAGCACCACAAAAGTCCATGTTGCTTGTGTGCCAAGTGATGGCAAGATTGAAATTAAGGCTTTTAAGTGCGAACTGTCAATTTTAGCACAGGACACAAGTTGCATAATCTAATTTAAATGTGGGTTCTTTCATTTGTCATTTTTGGGTGAACATTTCTTTAACCCATGGGTATCCAGACTCGGTCCTGGGGGGCCCTGTGTCCTGCAGAGTTTAGCTCCAACTTGCCTCAACACACCTGCTTGTAAGTTTCAAGTATAACTAGCAAGACCTTGATTAGCTAGTTCAGGTGTCTTTGATTTAGGGTTGGAGCTAAACTCTGCAGGACACCGGCCCTGCAGGACCAAG
Organism: Sinocyclocheilus anshuiensis; assembly: GCF_001515605.1. Taxonomy (NCBI): domain Eukaryota; kingdom Metazoa; phylum Chordata; class Actinopteri; order Cypriniformes; family Cyprinidae; genus Sinocyclocheilus; species Sinocyclocheilus anshuiensis. Next base: position 701,308 of record NW_015540909.1, read on the forward strand.
TTTTGTGACCCCTACTTTAACCCAAGGGTGTCCGATCGTGCTCCTGGAGGGCCACTGACCTGCAGAGTTTAGCTCCAACCTCCAGTTAAACACACCTGAACCAGCCAATCAAGGTCTTACTAGGCATACTAGAAACATCAAGGCAGGTATGTTGAGGTAAATTGGAGCGCAATCTGCCAGACAGTGGCACTCCAGAACCGAATTTGGATACCCCTGTTTTAATCTGTACTTCTATAGCAGTAGAGTCTGCAATCCATAACACTTTAGCATAGATCAGTCAACATTTGTGATGAATTTTCTACCTGTTTATTTGAAACTTGCGGTAGATGAGGGCTATCCACTGATGAAGCCAAGGTAGCTCATACTCAAACCACAGTTGTCCATGAAACACAGGAGAGATGCAAGCAGCGGCCGTCAGGTAGGATGAAGAGCCACATTCCCCCAAATAGGACAGCAGTAGCCCTGATCCCGAGCCCTCACTTACTGCAAGCAAAGTTGAGGATGGATGACGACTCTGCAAGTATGCTACTGCTTGTGCAAGGTCAGAAGTATTTCCAAACTCCTGGTAGTGTGGAGTAGTCAGTGGGCAGCCGCCATGACCACGTCGATGGAAAACCACTGGATAGAAACCCTGTTGCAAGGCCTTGTAGCACAACATGAGCAAGTGTGGTGTTACTCTGCCTAGGGCGTTGGGAATTATAACAACAATAGCAGGATTACTAGAGCCCAGAAATCTTCCTCCAGGATGATGATCCCTTTTGGCCTGAGCTTGTTGGTCCGTCAGACTCACAGCCCAATCCAGGGCCACAATACCCCCATCCTTTAGGAGAAGGTTATCCCGTGTAAAGCGGACTCCTCCTTGCAGTTCAGCACCTTCCTTTGTGGGCCACATGAGATTGGTAATTATCTGAAAATGAGGGTCGGCCTGAGGCCATTTTGCCAGAGGAGGCTGGGCCAAAGTATAGCAGTGTTTCTTCAGGTGGCTGGCAAGGGCTGTGGGTTTACAGATCAGTCTGACTTCTGCCTGGCATTCTTCTGTGGATCCTGATACTGTAAAGCATGGCAGTTTCAAGAGTCTACTGGCCATAATCCACATACAGTGACCCAACTGCTGAACAGTACTATCTGCAAGATGACAGATCCAGTTCCATCGACGCAATATTGTAACCAGGACCAGCAGCAAAGAAGGTAACAGGCTGAGGAATAAGTCCCACATTGCTCTCAAATCGGTAACCTATAGGTCTAACCAAGGGCACAAGGAACCTACCTTAACACTGAGGTTGGTAAGCAATGGTTTTCTCAAGCGAGCAAGTGGAAAAACTCAGATCTTTAAACCAAATGATCTGTTCTACTCTCACTAGCATGTCAACCTAAATGGACTTGTACCTCCTCCCCTACCCATAGCAAACATCGCTGCTCCCCCTCTTTCAGAAATCATTAACAATAATTTAATCCACAGACTGTTGTTAGCTGCAGGAAAGCAGTCCAATAAAAGTCCAATAGCAGTCTAATGAAACTAGGAGGGTTTGCCACTTGAAAGTCTAAGATTCAAGCACTTCTTTCCTTTACTGCCTTCAGAATACATTTCAAGTACTAGGTGGAATGCATTGAAAAGTGACTATTAACAGCTCGCCATCTGACTAGGTAAGAGACCTTGAGGATATTGCACCCAAATCAGTACCCTTTGTTCCTGGGTTGTTTATACAATAAAAATTTACTAGCTGTATGGTCCCATAACTAAAAATTGAACAGAGATACTGTCTGCTATGTGCCTAGAAATACATTTGCAGATAGAGTAATTAACCATGGTGGATGTGTCGTGTGTGCCCATGCATTTTTATGAGCAAGTGACTGCATGCAACAATGGCAACTTTTTTTTTTTGTACAAAAAGAGTTTTATTCAAACCATAATACTGACAAATTATCCTCTACATAAACACAAAACTGTCTTTGGTTTTAATATTTTGCTGTTTTTCATGTTTTTTAGAATAATATTTACATTTTGAAGTGTTAATTTCAGAAGCCACATGAGTTTTAATTGTGTTGGTCAAAGCTGGACATGCAGAGGTGTGTAAAGTGAGAGGTTAGTAGCAATTTAAGAGTCAATAATACAAGCACTCTTACAATGAGAGACAGTTGAAGATATGTTGTCTATGCAAACATCCTTTGCTCATTAGATTTACATTTGATATCTTTATATAAAGATTTTCCCATGAGCCACCTGCATCTGCCTTAAGGAATTTTTCTCCCAAAGATGAAAATTCTGTTCTCATTTATCTACATACGTTTTAATCTTATCTAGAATGTTCAAGCTGTTTTTTTTCATGCAATGAAAGTGTTTTGATGCTGTCAAGCTTCAAGTTTAAAAAACAAACAAACTTGAAAACAAAAAACGTATAAAAAAAAAAAAAAAGTAAAGATAACACTATTTTAAGATGTCCTTGTTACACATTACATGTCCTTACTATTATAATAATAACTATAACAATAAATTATGCATAATTACATGCAAGTAACACTAAGCCAAACCCTAATCTTAACCCTAACCATATTCTAAGTACATGTAGTTAATTAATGTTACTCGGTACTTAAATGTATAATTACAATGCAACAAGGACACCTTAAAATAAAGTGTAACCAAAGTATAATACTAATACACACACACACACACACACACTATATCCCAAGTCTTCTGAAGCTATGTGGTATATACATAGTTTTCTATGAAGAACAGACCAAAAGTAGTTATTTTTAATTCCTGCTGTAGATCTCAAATATAATATGTGCTTGTTTTGATTTAAAGATGTTTAAATATGTGAAATATGTTGTGCAAGAACCAGTATCTTCCATGTCGCTGATGGCATGATGCATCTTGTGATGCCATGTTTGTTCCCCACAAAAAAAGCTATCGTAAGTCTTCAGAACATTTGGAATATAGCGCATGAGTCACACAGACCACTTTTGTTACTTTTTGGTGCTTTTTTTGTTGTTGTCATTTTTGGATCTCCACAGCCCGAGTAATCAATCACATTCATTGTATGGAAAAGAGCAGCTTGGACATTTAGCAACAACTTTTATATTTTACCAAAAAATTAACTAAATAGTTTGGAACAATATGTGGGTCAGTATAACAAGAGTACATCATTTTTGGGTGAACTATTCCACTACGATAAAATGGCAATAAGTGATGTGCAGAACTCTCAAGCCGGATATACACTACATGATTTTAGGCCCTATTTTTATGGAGATCACCAACAAGAAGATTTTTCTGGAGGTCAGCCTTAAATCTGAGGCAAATCGATGCTCGTTCACATGAGTGACTATCGTATAGTGTGAGGTCATATAGTGGAGAAAGACACAATTTGAGAAAAGCACTGATGCCCGAGAATTAATTAGCAGGCTAAATATCTGGGCCTGTCTGCCACTGTGAAATCTTGCAGTGCGAAATGTGTTTTGACTGGAAATGACATTAGCGATGACCTACAGCTAATGAAAGGAGAACAAGATATAGCGCAAGGGAAATATTGAGAAGTCATCTCAACCAATCTCTTCTCCATATTCGTCTTTTTTCTCTTTTTGTAGATTGCAAGCTTCTTGTGGATAACCATTTTGATTTGAAGGAATACCAGTTCCACGCCATAATTCCGTTCATGCATGATATTATGTGAGATCCTGCATCACTTCTCGCAAATGCATTTTGTAAATGAGAAATGGGGATTCTTCCGAGTGAAATTGTTTGATGTGTGGCCCACAGTCACCGATCCGTTGTGTTATGTGCAAAGCACAGCAACTTCATGATACCCAAAAAAGTTAGCGTAGTGTGAAAAGAACAGCACTCCGATTATTTCAAAATCGTGTAGTGTATTGGCAGCATTACTGAGCTCGCTACTGTCCTGACATATTATAGTCATGCCATAGATATTGCTTGTCCAGAGCTGACCAAATAAGAGCTACATATGCTACCATCTGATCCCAAGTCCTGGTCTTTACAATGAGGTATGTTCACACAGAGACTACCAAAGACACTGTGACTGTTAACCACTACAGAAAGCTGCAGCTACATTTCTTCTCTCATTCTTTGTCAGCATTGAATGGTAAAAAGCAGTAAGTACATTAAAGGATTTGTAAATCCTAAAATGAAGGTGGTTTTGCCTACCTTTTGCATAGCTGACATAAATTCTTCCTGATATGATTCCTTAAGCATTTAAGGAATATAGCTAATATTGTGTACTACTACACAATATTAACAAATTTTCTACAAAGCATCAGGATGAGCATTACAAGTGCCAAATTAAATCTCCTAATGATTCGAAATGTAACTACTGTATAGATGATTTATTCACATTTAGAAAAAGCCTGTGAAGTCAAGTCAAGTGGCGGTACAGCCAGTTGAACTGCAGTTACGGTGTTGATAAAAGCTAGGGTGAGTTGAGGTGGCTTGGCCTATCTGTGCTCATACTTTAGTTGTGAGGGGTTAGCAGTGAATTGGGCAGTGTGCACAGGATGAGTTAGCTTTATTCAGACTGTGCCATTAGTGTATTTAGAGAGCTTATTCTCCAAGTCACAGATTCGTTTCTCCTGAGAAAGAACTGTGGCCTTCAGATTTTGGATCTCCTCAACAAGCTTCTCCAACAACTGAGGCTAGAGTTTGAAAGAGATTGAGAGAACACAAAGGAGAAGATGGCAGTTGGAAAGAGGAAATAGAAGAGAGAAGCATAGTGACAGTAGAAGGAGGATGAATAGGAGCAAAAAAGAGGGAAAAAAGCAAAAGAGCAAGTCAAGGACAGGCTTAATTTGGAAATAGAAATAAATGTTTAGCTTCTAGGGATGGGAATCAAAAGAAATCGGATGATTCTGATTCAGATTACACTTACATTGTAGTTTCCACAATTCAGTTCTTCAAATTACCAAATTTCAAAGTAACAAAAAAACTGATAGGTAAAAGAGTCAGGTGTCACCGACTGACTGATGAGTTGTGATTCATTTGTTATTTTGACTGTTTCATTAAAAAGAACCGGTTCATTTAAGTCATTCATTTGTGATTTGAACTGATACACTGTATGTTTTTTGTTCCATGGACAATGAATTAAAAAACTTTAATGATATAATTTAGTGGTGCTTGTTTCATCGTATCAGACATCAAGCTACAGCTAAAACATTCATCTTCCGTAGCATTATAGATTCAAAACCAATGAAAACTTTGATGGGATATGTTGTTATAATGTTATAATGTATTTTTTTGTTTGTTTATTTTTAAATGAACCCGATAAAATTCCCAGCCCTATTTGCTTCTTAAGAAATGTCAGAAATGGAGGTGATGAAGGAACAAAGTTATGAAGGAGACATTTTAAGACCAACGATAAGCAAGACATTCTACTTACGGGCAAACTACTTCCATCTACGGCAGACATGCTTCTGCGTGTTGCAGGTCTGGTGTCTAGAACATTCTTCTTGGCCACCTTTAGCTCTCTACTCTTTGGAGGAACATAGCCATCCCTCATGGACACTAATATGGGGTCTGCGTCTTGTCTGTCCATCCATTCTTCAGGTTCCAGAGCCGGCTCTGGGCCTGCTGTGTCTGGGTACAGATCATCCTGGAACAGGTCCGACTGGCATCATAACAACAGAAAGAGAATGATGTAACTGGATGCACAAATTTTACATACAGTGGAATGCGAAAGTTTCTCCTTGCAGAATCTGTGAAAATGTGAATAATTTTAACAAAATAAGAGAGATCATACAAAATGCATTTTTTTTATTTAGTACTGTCCTGAGTAATATGTTTTACATAAAAGATGTTTACATATAGTCCACAAGACAAAAAAAATGCTGAAAGGATTAAAATAACCCCCTTCAAAATTTTGGGAACCCTTGGTTCCCTTTCAGTCGGTCACTCCCGAGTCACGTCGGTGACCGATGAATTGGGATCTCATTTAGAGCGACCAATCCACTTCGAGTGTAAACTAAACGAGCCAATGCACATTGGCATGTGATGAATGCATCCAGCTGCTGCTGATCACAGCGTGAGCATAAAAAGGCGCTCTCGGGAGCTTTTTGTGTTGGCGGACGGCGCTTCAGCGGTGGTCGTTCCTGTGTCTAGTGGGTTGCACACTTCAGGCTGCACTACCCCCTGTCGTGCTGAAAATGGCCGTTTCCCCTGTGCGTCTCAGCACGTAAAAGAGCATTTCCCTAAAAGAGCCAATTTCTCTAAAAGAGTACAATAAGCGGGTGCATCTTTGTAAAGATGATGGATCGTCTTTTTAAAGATGCCGTTTCACCCGTGCGTTTCTGGATGCAGTCGTTACCTGGTGCCGGGTGATGGTCACGATCGCCGCATCGGAGGGCAAGTTGGAGCTCTCTGGAGAGGAAGATTCCACCCTCCGGGACGGTAGCAAAGCCTGAATCGGATCCAGAGATGTCGGCTATGCTTTCCCAGGCCGCTGAGAGGGTAGGGGCTCGAGTGGAAACCTCCACCGCATCCCGGGCCCTCAAGGTTGGACGATTGGTTTCTCGGGGAGGCTCGCGCTGAGTTCTCAGCGCCCTGCCTCAGTGCCTTTCTTCCCGGAGGTGCATGAGGAGCTCACCAGGTCATGGACGGCACCTTTTACTGTTGGTTCCTCCTCCCTCCCCACCCTCGACGGTGGTGCAGCTAGGGGCTATACAAGGGTCCCTGCTGGTTCCTCCTCCCTCACCACCCTCGACGGTGGTGCAGCTGGGGGTATACAAGGATCCCCCCGGTGGAGAGGTCGGTTGCGATGCAATTGTGTCCTAATACCGCCTCCACCCGGCAGGGTGAACCGTGCCTCCTCTCCCAGGTCTGTAGGTACTCGTCTGGCCTGTCGGGATGGTGGCAAGGCCTGAGTCGGATCCAGAGATGTCAGCTATGCTTTCCCAGGCCGCCGAGAGGGTAGGGCTCGAGTGGAAACCTCCAACGCGTCCCGGGCCCTCGAGGTTGGACGATTGGTTTCTCGGGGTGGCTCGCGCTGGTTCTCAGCTCCCCGCCTCAGTTCCTTTCTTCCCGGAGGTGCATGAGTAGCTCACCAGGTCATGGACGGCACCTTTTACTGCCGGAAACCGATCTGCTGGTTCCTCCTCCCTCACCACCCTCGACGGTGGTGCAGCTAGGGGGTTACAAGGGTCCCCCCGGGGGAGCGGTCAGTTGCGATGCAAGTGTGTCCTAATACCGCCTCCACCCGGCAGGGCGAACCGTGCCTCCCCTCCCGGGTCTGTAGGTACTCGTCTGGCCTGTCAAGCGCTGCTTATACGGCCTGTGGAGAAGCTGCCTCCGCCTTACACTCTACGGCGTTACTGCAGGTTCATCAGGCCAAGGCACTGAGGGACCTGCACGAGGGTGGTCATGATCCGGAAGTTCTGAAAGAGCTCCGAACCGCTACTGACCTCGCGCTCCGAGCGACAAAGGTCACCGCGAGTTCTCTGGGTCGTGCGATGTCCACACTTGTGGTCCAGGAGCTCCATCTCTGGCTGTGTCTGGTTGATATGAGGGATGCCGACAAAGTTCCGGTTCCTTAATGCCCGTGTCCCAGATCGGCCTCTTCGGCGATGAGGTCGAGAGCTTGGCCCAGCAGCTCTCGGCTGCACAGAAGCAGACTGAAGCATACACCCTCCCGGCGGCACCCTGCATCCACCCCTGCTCCCGCGTCGCATCCGCAGCAGCCTCCAGCAAGCGGCGCTGTGGAGCTGGGCATAGGCAGGCCGCCCCACCCGTCCAGGCCCCCGTCAAACCTGGCGGTGAGTGAAAGAGCAAGAGGCCCCGGGACGGGTGACCCAGAGAGGGAGGAAGCTGCTCTTTGGGGGATGGTGAAGGCACCTCTCCCTCCCCCGGAGGAGGGCCAGGGGGAGAATCTGGAAAATTTCGACGAGAAAGCGGTTTTCTCTGTTCCT
>NW_015540909.1:709344-718551 GCF_001515605.1 Sinocyclocheilus anshuiensis
GCTGAAATTATTAAAATAACCCCATTCAAAAGTTTGGGAACCCTTGGTTCTTAATACTGTGTGTGGTTAGCTGGATGATCTACCACTGTTTTTTGTTTTGTGATGGTTGTTCATGAGTCCCTTGTTTGTTCTGAACAGTTAAACTGAGCACTGTTCTTCAGAAAAATCGTCCATGTCCTGCAGATTCTTCAGTTTTCCAGCATCTTTTGCATATTTTAACCCTTTCCAGCAGTGACTGTATGATTTTGAGATCCATCTTTTCACACTGAGGACAATTGAGGGACTCAAACACAACTATTAAAAAGATTCAAACATTCACTAATGCTCCAGAAGAAAACACCATGCATTAAGAGTCAAAACAAATTTTTGAATTTGAAGATCAAGGTAAATTGTACTTAATTTGTCTTCCGGCAAACATGCAAGTATCTTCTGTTGATTCCGAAGGGCAGTACTAAATGGAAAAAAATGATATTTCAACAAAATAAGAAAAATTTGGACATCTTCATCCTGTTCAAAAGTTTAAATCTTAATGCATCGCGTTTCCTTCTGAAGCATCAGTGAGCGTTTGAACCTTCCTTAATAGTTGTGTTTGAGTCCCTCAATTGTCCTCAGTGTGAAAAGATGGATCTCAAAATCATACAGTCACTGCTGGAAAGGGTTCAAATATGCAAAAGATGCTGGAAAACTGAAGAATCTGCAGGACATGGAGGATTTTTCTGAAGAACAGTGCTCAGTTTAACTGTTCAGAACAAACAAGGGACTCATGAACAACCATCACAAAACAAAAAACAGTGGTAGATCATCCAGCTAACCACACACAGTATTAAGAACCAAGGGTTCCCGAACTTTTAAAGGGGGTTATTTGAATAATTTCAGCTATTTTTTTGTCTTGTGGACTATATGTAAACATATTTTATGTAAAATATCTTACTGAGGACAGTACTAAATAAAAAATAACATGCATTTTGTATGATCTCTCTTATTTTGCTAAAATTATTCACATTTTCACAGATTCACAAGGGGTTCCCAAACTTTCGCATGCCACTGTAGTTCATCATCATATAACCAACTTTTGGTTTTCAATACTTCAATTTTGTGTTCATAGTGGTTCAGGATTGAAAAAACCCTAAACAAAGAGTATGTGCTTACCTTTCTGGGTACTGTCATCATAATAGGCTCACACTTTCTTTCATGGAGTTTATATAATCTATGAGAAATAATAAAGGTTCAGCTTCAGGAATGCTCAACCCTCAGGAATGCTCAACCCTCAATGCTCAAAGCTTAAAAGAACAGTATTTCTTTTAAATATAAATCTTTTGTAACATTACAAATATCTTTACTGTCACTTTTCATAAATTTAATGTGTCCCTGCTGAATAAAAGTATAAATCACTGACCCCAAACTTTTGAATGGTAGTGTAGATATATGGTATTTCTGTACACTGTACATTTTAAAGTAACTAACACACATCCATATCAACCAGTATAACCATGCAAAACTGACCTGGCAATCTCACACTTGCTGACATCCACTCCTCTTTTGGGCATGAAGCCCATTCCTCTCTGTGGCTCCTTGCTACTGAATGTGCTGATGTAATGCACATAGGGAGGCTCCTCTGTGATCTCAAAATACCGAACACTGCTGTCACCCTGTGGAGACACAGAAACAACTTTACCGTTCCAGCCTGAGTATGATAACAAATGAAGATGAAACATGGAGTCATACCTTGCCACTGAGATACACGATGTTAGTGTCTGAATCATAAAAAGGCAATAAAACTCCATTACTTGTGTCCAGCTCCAGTAGTGCTATGGGCTCTTCAAAATTAGTCTAAACAATGACAGAAATGAACACCATCAGTGATTTGAAAGAAAACAAGGGCAATGAAATAAAACTGATCAAGACACAGAAAAAACTAATAGAATAAAATCAATCAAATTAATTATTAATGAGTCTTAAATGCATAAATGAAAATTCTGTCACCATTTAATCACCCTTATATTGTTCCAAACCCATAAAACTTCGGCTAATCGAGTCACAAAGGAAGGTATTTCAGTGAAACCTGAGAGGTTTCTTTCTGTCCACTGAAAGCCCAGGTAACCAATACTTAGAATATCCAATAAGGTCACAAAGGCATCAAAAAAATAATAATTTTGAAGAGACATGATCACTTTATGTGATAAGCAGATTTCATTTAGACTTCTATTTACATCTAAACAATGATTGGAACACATACATAGAGCAAGTCACATAAGGTAAACATGAAAGCTCAAACATGTATGCATTACGCAGGAGAACCAATGAAGTTTGTTCTAGCGTGTGACATACACACAAGCTTCCATGTTTACCATGCGATGTGCTATATGTATGTGTTTATATGTTAATAAAATCTTATAAAGCGAACATATCTCTTCCTAAGACTTGGATTACACCACTCAATTCATACAGATTAATTTTACGATGACTTCATAATGTTTTTGAATTTATTTTATATATATATTTTATAAATATTTTATAATAATTTATAATATTTAAAAGAATATTTTAACTTGAATTGAAGATTAACCATAGCAAAATGGGTATGGAATAACATGAAGGTAAGTAAATATACTATCCTTTTCATTTTGCTCCATTACCGGATCCCACAGGCCAAGCTCTCTCTGGCTCATCCTGGTGAAACCTGTGGTGAAAATGTTGCCCTCTTTGGTAAAAATGGCTCTCATTGGCCGGATACCCTCATGTGGGGACAGTCTTTCCTACAGAAGAAAAAATGTCCATAATGTCCATGTTTACAAAGAGCCGTGAGGTTTTTCTTCTTTTCTCTGCTATAATACTTACCGCCACCACCTTGTTTTTCCGGGGATCGCACACTCGGAGGCGACGGTCCTTGCAGGTTGTGCAGAACAGGCTACCGTTGTAGTTCCAGCTGACATTATAGATGAGATCAGGATGGTCATCCATTGTGATCAAGGGTTCTCCAGTGCCCACATTCCAGATGATGATCAGATTATCACTGCCTGAGACAAAAGCAAACTGAATGGAAACAAAGACTTTCCACTGCTTCTAATTTAATTCCAATGAAATGAAGTAATCTTATTTTTATACACTTTTAATGTAAGAAGTTGGTGTCTACTGTACTGATCTTTACCTGCAGTGAGGAGTATGTTGCGGGCAGTGGGGTGCCATTTGATGATGCCCACGCGTTTAGAGTGACCCTCCAGTACCACAATGGGCTCGCTGATGGGACGAGAGGGAGTGTGGTCAGGGATCTGCCATACCTGAGTAAACACAATTCTATTAAAGCAATGGTTCCCAAACAGAGGGGCCTCAACAAACTTTCAAATATTTAATATTTTATTATAATTAATTTTAATATTTTTTTAGATCATCCTGCAATCTGGATGACTTAAACATTTTTATATTTATTAACATAATTATTAAAAAAAAACATAAAAATAAATATTGTAAAGCCATACATACATGTTCATCTGCTTTAAGCATGTTAGAATGTAGAAAAATCCCGCACACTACTCAAACTTCATCAAGTCTGTGGAAGGTTGATTGACCACAATGTTGCTAATAAAATTTTGTAATGATACTAGTTGTATTTATTGCAAATTCTTTTTGTTACAATTTTTCTGTAGTACCATAATAGAGTACTTAAACAAGAATAATCTATCAGCCTAGACTGAAAAACAACAGGTGTAGGAACAATTTTGCAGTAATCTTTGTTTTATTTGCAACTTCAAACAATAATTTTTACAGTAAATGGATTAAACTATCTGGGTATACTTATATATTGGTTTGCAGTACATTGTAGGAAAGTTCCTTTGGTAACCAGTGAGCACAGCAGCAATGCCAGCAGAGATGACAGCTGCAGTTAAACTCTTCTAACAGCAGTGCATACGGTGCATGCCATTCACGTTTGTAATGTAATGTAATGAAATAGCACTAATAGCCTTCATATATTATAATATCTCTATATCGTCTTGCGTAACTTTGGGGAAATGCATCCTATATTTGTTTTCAATAGACTGTATAATACTTTCAGCATTTATACTCACATTTAAAACGTTTGAATGCCACTGCAGTAGATACAAAACATCAAACCAAGTAACTGCGAAGCACTTGGTTACTTCTAGAGCTTGTCTCAGAAGCAACTTCACTTTTCTGAACCACTTTTGATCAGGTTCACACAGGTGTTCTAAAAGGTGTCGTTTTATTTGTCTTAATTTTGAACAGTGACATACACTGAAAAAAAAACTGGTGTAGGATTTACTTTGAAACTGTTTTTGCTTAGAAATTGCTCATAAATTTCACAAATAATACAAAAAACTGCAAGTAACATTGAATCAAAAGTAACATTTTAAAGTAGAAAGACTGAAATAGTATTTTCTTTTTACAGTGTAGTGTTTTGTCATTTTAACTTGAAATTCTTTTGTGTTACCTTTAAGATAAATGTAACTTTGATTTGATTTATTTATTTATTTTTATCTAATGTAATGACATTTATACACTTTTAAGTGTGGCTTAGGCGTCCAAATACTTCATGAGGTCACTGTATACAGAAGTGTTTGCACATGTTGCACATGTTCCAGTGTGTTCTGAAAATGAAATGACTCATCCCTATAGACAACTTAGACCCATCTTTCCTTGTCTGTCAATACCACTGGCTTATTTGTGAACAGGTTTCTGGCCAAGAGTGCCTTTCTAACATGTTTATAAATAGCAGCTCCTGTCCCATGCCCGAACCGTTAACTCCAGTCATCACCCTTCATATTAACACTATTGTCTGTCACCGTGATCTTTCCCTCTAGTGTGAGTAGGTATATATGGAGACATGCTTCATTCGTTTGTAAAAATGCAACTGAAACATGTTCATGACTACAAGGCTATTGGCTGGCAGGCAATGGAGATGTTTATGAATGTCTGTCATGATGATTACCATGGCAGTGGTGTCTTCAGAGCAGCTGGCCAGGATATTGTCATTGTGAGGACACCAGTCAATGTCCAGAACAGGCCCTGAGTGTCCAATCACTAGAGGATAGTTTTTGTCCACTCGACCCACCTATGGCATATTAAAACAAGGAATAAAAGATCATGTTAAGTATTGAGACGCATATAAAGTCAGTATATGGTCTTAATATAAACAATATTTTTCTTAGTCTACATTTATTTGATAAAAAATGTATAAAAAATACTATTGTAAAATACTGAAATTTAAAAATGACTGCTTTCTATTACAATATATTTTAAAATGTAATTTATTCCTGTAATGAGAAAGCTGAATTTTCATTAGCCATTAGGCTACTCCAGTCTTCAGTGATATGATGCTCAAGAAATATTTCTTCTTATTATAAATATTGAAGAGTTGCTTAATATTTTTTTAAGGCCATTATATATATATATATATATATATATATAAGTAATTTATTCTTACCAGTATCATTTTTTTGTAATCCAAAAACTTTTAGCTTTTTTGCTGCATGCATGCACATTTAAATGCACATGCACAGCCCTGTCACTGGATAATTTCCCCCTTATTAGAAAACATGGAAAATTGTTAAAATAGTGACACCCAGGAAGTATTTCCAGGAAGTATCACCCAGGCTCATTCCATTTTCTCAAATTGTACAGAAATTGAAAGCTATGTTCAACCATGTTACCACAGTTTAAAAAATATCAAACAAATATTTAATTAATGGGAAACAAGTATTTATTATCTATAAATATTTATTTAATGTTTGGTGTTACAAAAACACATAAACCTGGGTTTTAAACATGTAGATATATCCCAGGTTTTGTTGCAATGTGAATAACATTGTCAATGTCAATGATGCACAATGAATAGAAAATGAAGCAGCTTGTTTAATATTTATTTTGACCTCCTGAGGTTGACAATCAACATTTTCTGAAGGTTAAGCTCTGCCTTTCCTTGACACAAAAAATATTTGACTTCTTGTTTGTTTTGCAATTTCAAGTTATTTTGTAAAGTCCCTGGCATGTATTTCTAAACTGATGTTATCAAAGCATAATTATACTTTAGGGATTCTGATGTAACTTCTTTTAATGTTATTTTGTTATTCGTGTGGAGCTGGTGTGAGCACGTGTTGGTTCTGTGTTCGGCTGCTCCTCCTCCAGTCACTCCCCTCCTCATTCTGCTGGTATGTATTTATAACTCTGTGATGAGGCGTTGAAAAGGGAGTTTTTCTTTTGGCCTGCTGAGACTGAGCGCAGGGGAGATGGCTAGCTGGGTATTTATAGGGTATCTTTCCAGGCCTGCTGATATATGCTTGTGACTCGGCAGAGGCTATACTAAAAGGGCATTAACTGATGATGGACCCTTAGAGAATCAAGACAAACTCACAAAAAAATTAAAATAATGATGTGATATACTGCTGTGGATCAATATATTACCCTTGACTTTGATTGCACAAAGGTCACACATGCATTAGCATCAACTAGAAGTAATGTAAGATGCTTTTTAATGCCAAACTCAACATTTCTACAATAGTTTCCAATGTGGAAGACCTGTTTGAGTGTGTAACCTACATCAAAACTATATTTTTATACTTTAAGTTACACTATTTTAAGGTGTCCTTGTTACAGTGTAGTTATCCATTTAAGTACTGAGTAATATTAATTAACTACGTGTACTTACTATATGGTTAGGGTTAGGATTAGGGTTTGTCTTAGGGTTACTTGCATGTAATTATGCATAATTTATTGTTATTACAATAGTAAGTACATGTAACATGTGTAACAAGGACACTTTAAAATAAAGCGTTACCGATCTTTATACTGTAGTCCCAAACGTAGCTATTTGAACACTTAAACTACATTTAAAAATACCAAATAAAATTACAAAAATATCAAACCAAGTGGCATTCATTTTAAAGAAAGATAGCACACTCACACTTTTCAAGCAAAATTTTACACAAAATAAGTAGCTTACTATTCATAATGCAGTCAAAACTCTTTGTCTAAAATTTAGTCAAATCTGTTCATCAATAAATATGATAAACTACACCTGTGAACAATCACTAAAATGATCACTAAAAGCCCAGCTCATTCTATTTTCTCAAATTTTACAGAAAAATAAGGTTGTGTTCATCAAATTCAACCCTGTTACCAAAATGTATATATATATTTTAAATTTTATGAGAAATAGTTGCTCATTACATATAATCTAATCTATATATTATGTGAAATCACAGCAGAAACGTCATGGTTATGCTTAAATTTGTCAATGTCAGTTTAATGATGAGCCCATTATAGTAGTTCCACTAGGTGGAAATGTCTAGTACATATGGGTGCATTCTGAAGAAACCAGCAAATGACAGAAGAAAGAAGATATAAACCCATATGATGACATACTAATGATATGATTTTACTGGACTTTAATAGAAATCTGATGTTGTAAAACATGCTTACTATTTTCATAGTTCCATCAGTATTTGTGATAAAATGTTATAATGTACAAATGATCATTATATAGGCATACTGATTTCCATTGGTTTGCCGATACTGCAAATGCAAGCTGCTAAGTAACAGATAAGAGGACATGGCAATGCATGATGGGGATTACATCAACTCAATAACGCTTACTTATCATCTCTAAACTCAGCTTCGGAATGTCACAGAAGAAGATTCAGACAACATATGCAAGTTGTGTACCCTGTTTCCATGGGGTTCAAAACTTTGCCTCTATGAGGGTGAAATGGAAGCCCTGTGGGGGATGGGCACCCTTAACATGAGTCACGGCTGAGGCTCTTGAACAAACATACCCATAAATATAGCCCGATGAAGAATAGACAAAGGCTGTACGATTGTACATGTTTTAGTAGTTTTCTCCTCAAGCCACTCACCTTTGAGAGCAGCAGAACCAGAAAGGCCCCGCCTCCACTGGACTCCACTATAACTGCCAGAAACTTTGGGTTAACTGCACAGAAGGAACTGTCCCATGTCACTTTGGAAACCCGGATATCATCATAAGTTTGATCCGTTTTCACCGCTTGCCCAAAAACATGCCGGAATTTACTCTGGCGCACAATGCTGCGACTCATGGCTGTGAAAAACAGAGACACATATTGAATGTGTATATAATAGCCTAAATAACACAGAATATTTAAGAATTATTTGATGTACACTCCGTGGAAAAGCTGCTTAGTAATCCCTATCAAACTGTTAAATGTATATTAAATTAAATGTATATTTGATTGCAGCTGGCTTAATAATGTGTAATTCAATTGTAATTATCGATCATTTATTAAAAAACATATTTGTTAATGACATTGACAGTAAAATATTGCTTTGCTTTATTAATGTCAGTTAGATATATTATTTTCTGGTATTTATTACTCCTTGAATAATGGCCTTTTTAAAGTTTTAAATATAGCCTCTTCATATTAAGATACATTAATACACATCGCTATACATATTATGCATATTGTAATACATATTAATAATGGAAATCATAATTTGAAAATAATGATGAGGAAATACTATGGTGACAGGTATAAACATATTAATGTACATTGTAGAGTAATTATTTCCTTTTAAAATCCTTGTATTTTCCAAGTTGTAGAGAGAATTATTTGTGGAAGCAACAGATGATTGACATAAACAAACAGACACACAATCTGCATCATCAACACAAAAGCACCCTAAATAGCTCCTATTGAACAATAGAGAACACAAGCCATGGCTCTTAGGCAAAAGCTTAAAAACATTTAGCAGATCAGGAGAATTGTAACTCGGACTGAATGATAACACTGTCAGTTTAACCAATTAGAAATGAGCCACAGGGTTGAAATCACTATCATACGTGAGTACCACCTTTCTAAGGTGACAGCAGAAGTTAAAGGGGTCATATGATGCGATTTCAATGTTTCCTTTCTCTTTGGAGTGTTACAAGCTCTTGGTGCATAAAGAAGATCTGTAAAGTTGCAAAGACTAAAGTTTCAAATCCAAAGAGATATTCTTTATAAAAGTTGAGTCAGCCACGCCTACCTAAAACGACTCGTTCTAGCACGCCCCCACATATCTACGTCGCTCTGTGGGAAGATTTGCATAACACCGCCCAAATGTTCACGCAAAGAAAGAAGGCGTAACTTTTATTCTCACTGTAGTATTGTTGCCGCCGCCATATCCTGAAGACGCTGTGTGCTTCGTTGTGAAAGCGAAACTACTTTTTTTGGTCTTCCA
>NW_015540909.1:718625-720723 GCF_001515605.1 Sinocyclocheilus anshuiensis
TCTCACGCTTGAGGTATTCGGCCAATCACAACGCACTGGATAGCTGGCCAATCACAGCACACCTCGCTTTTTCAGACCGATGAGCTTTGTAAAAATCGACGCATTTCAAAAAGGCAGGGCATAGAGGAGAAACAATAATGTACAGTATGTGGAAAATAATGTGGTTTTTTTACTTTAAACCGCATAAACACATTTCATTACACCAAATACACAACATAATGTTCTTTTTAGCAGCATCATATGACCCCTTTAATATAAAGGTCAAAAAACAATGCTGAGCTAAGAAAATAAAAGTTAACTTATAATATGATTTGCAATCATGTTAATTAGTCACCCAAGTATGAGAGGTATTTGATAAAATTGTTACATGGGAAACTATTACATGCTAATTTTCCTTAAAATACTTTTCAAGACAAATCCTACTTATATAGACTCTGACATAACAGAACACTGCTATGCAACAAGAACAATGAAAACATTATTGGTGCTGCGCAATGATACAGCGAACTGGTGTTTCAAGTTGGAGCTGTCACTATATCACAAATTTAAGGACCAGAAATATCCATTTTTAATTAATGTTAATTAGAACTGGTATCATCTGATTCAGCCAGTTTTTGTTTAATTTGATAAGTAACATTCACAGATGTCTTTGATGTACATGTTAAAGTATCATGATCAGACATGTATTGCTTGTTTTTAAAGCTTTTAGTGTATATTTATTTATTTATTTTTACATATTTCTATGTTTGTTTCCAATTTTGGCTGTTTTTAATTAAAATGTTTCCAATTTGTTTATCATTTTGGGGACATAATAATTATGTTGAACAAGCATGTTTGACTCATGTATTCAATTTAAAACATCCATACTTTCTATTAGTGTTACAATCCACCCTGGTAGTGAAGTAAATTGTAACAACAATGTTCTTTGTGCTTGTCTCTAATTTATACATGCACAAGTTGTAGAATTGTAACTAATTCACAGCAGATGAAAATGTTAATATATAGTCTGAGACACATACATTCTGGATCCCCACTGCACAAATTTGTGAAATCACAATTAACAGTTATTATTCATTTTAAACTGACAAAAACGCAATCGAAACTGATACTAAACCACATGGGTAGAGCTGTTAAATCCCCTTCAGAATGCAGTATCTTCAAACCACACAACAGTTTGTCCCATGTGAGAAGGCCCCCCTCACTGTCTTCAGACACGGTCACTTTCCTAATATAGTCATACCAAACTGCCCATGTGTCTCCCCCTCTGTCCTCTCCAGACATGATCCTTCCACATACAAAGGGACAGAATGAAAATATACATTGCCAAAGAATACAGCGTGTGCTATTCTTCTCAATAAGCTGACCGCACACCTGGCCTTGAATTATAGATATTCCTACAGCAACTCAATGAACGAGCAGAACGTGCTACACTGATACGTTATGATGATGTCACAGCCAGTTCGTAACAATATTATCACATCAGAACTTTACAAAAACTAAGCACGTGTCGTCACAATGCAGCATTCTATCATGAGGAACTGCGTAACTGTCAATCAAATGAATCACTCACCGCTGTCTTTGGGGAATATACGTCTTTAAATCTGCTCTTCCCCTCTCTCAAGACGGTTTAAGGCTCCTCTCGACGCTGCGCTTTTTAGAAGTGTCTCGTTTATTCCAGGTCACAAACTTGGTGCGGACTCGCAGAACTAGCGCGAGTTCCTCCTCACTAGTCGTTCCTGAACATCGAGTGAGAAGAGAGAGAGAACACGGTGGACTGGGGGGCTGGAGAAGTGCACAGACAGGGGTGTATATGTATGGCAAGCGATTTTAACAATTAGCCCTTAAAAATAAGTAGGCTACTACCTAAAATATATAGGCTACTAGTAAGTAGTCCAATAGTGTGTAGCATCTGTCTTTAAATGTACAATACTTATTTGATTAGATGAAATCCTATCACTTATTCCAGTAGTAGCCTACATATTATATACTAGTACTTAGTGTTGTCAAAAGACCCGGTATTTCGGTACCAAGTCAGTACTAAAAAAAATGAAAACGTTACGGTACCAGGTTTTTTTAAGTACCGGTGGTACCGAGTACC
>NW_015540909.1:724673-724890 GCF_001515605.1 Sinocyclocheilus anshuiensis
AGGGGTCCAAGAACTGAGCCCTGAGCCACCTCAGTAGTTAGATGTTGCGACTTGGACACCACACCTCTCCAAGATACCTTGAAGGACCTATCTGAGAGGTCAGACTCGAACCACTGGAGTGCAGTTCCTGAGATGCCCTTTACCAATAGGGTTGACTGGAGGATCTGGTGGTTAACCATGTCAAAAGCAGCGGACAGATCCAGCAAGATAAGTATTG
>NW_015540909.1:724961-726452 GCF_001515605.1 Sinocyclocheilus anshuiensis
GAAGTAATTTATATGTGCCAAACTTCCTACTGCCAGCTGGTGGCGCTATGACTGTAACTCAGTGTTGGCATGTAGATGTCTTCAGACCAGGACTTTTATCAAATCTGTGAAATTTGGTGCAGATAGAACATGGAATGTTTGAGTTAGTGTAAAACATGAAATGTGCTGTTGCCAACAGGTGGTGCTATAAATTATAACTAAATATTGGCATGCAAATGTTTTCAGGCCAGGGCTCTTACCAAACGTGAAGTTAGGGGCAGATCGGACATTGCATGTTTAAGTTAGTGTAAAACAAGTAATTTCCTGTTGCCAGCAGGTGGCGGTATGACTATAACCGAATATTGGCACGTAGATGTGTTCAGGACATAACACCTATCAAACTTGTTAAGATTGGGGCAGCTGTACAGCATTAATTAGGAAAATAGTGTGAAGATAATCAGAGTATATGTGCACATATTACTTAAACCACATATTAATGTTTTATATTTTTAAAATGAAAACGAAAAGGCAGTGGTGTTTGATATTTCGTTTTATTGTAATGCGTGTACGCGTTGCATGAACCACATTTTTGTGGCTATTAATATTTTAAATGAAACAGAAAAGAGGCAATGCTGTTTGATATATTTCGTTTCACTGTAATGTATGTAGCCTATACGTTCCACGAACTACATTTTTGTATTAATATGTTTTAAAGAAAACAAAAAGAGGAAGTGGTGTTTGATATCATATTTTGTCGTATTGTATAGTTAGGATAACCGGAGTAGTCAAGGCGAGCTGACTGACGTTATCAAGTACGCTGCTGTTCCATTTGCAGAATTACCGGACTTGCGTCCTCCCGTCCTCGGGAGTTTGCACTTCCGAGTCGAACTTGCGAAGTCTGAACTACCGAGGACGCAAGTCTGAACTTTGCGTACTTGGTATTGTGTGAGACTGTGATGGGTGCACATTGGTTCCTCTAGTATAGGGGGTTCTGCGGGTATAAGAAAATTTTGTTCATTTTAAGTTTAAATGCATAAATCTGGTGCATTTTGAGAGCAGAATAAAGTGACTAGATCAATTAAGAAATATGTGCTCTTTCTTAGTAGTAGTAATTTATTTATAGGTTGCATAGATGTGAATGTGATGGTAGGGAACAATTTACACTATATAAATTCTTATAAAAGCTACAAATGCCATTCTGTCAAGAGCAGGGAGTGATTTTTCTCCTTGTCTTTTGTTGTTTGATTATCATTAACGCCAACACTTAACTCAAGACACGAGACGAGACACAAGATTTTTACACATTTTTTAAAAAAGATTCTCAATGACCAAATACATGACTGGAAAAATTAATTTAAAGCTGCAGTCCGTAAGTTTTGCCTCTTTGTCGCCATCTCTGTTTGAAAACCTGGAATTGCAGCTGTGTGCGGAATTATCTATTTGCGTGGGTTGTGCTCCAGCGCGGATGAATCTAATGTTCTGAAGAGTATGTGTGGCAGTCAGTCACCGCAC
>NW_015540909.1:727474-728030 GCF_001515605.1 Sinocyclocheilus anshuiensis
AATGTTAACAACATCAGCATTGGTGACTATGAGTATAGTGTGTATTAAGAGTGTAGATTTCAATTTCTGCACAGTCTGACCTAATTGTCATACTCTTCGAATTTCATATTAAGCAATTCTTTCAACCCAAAAAGCAAATTATGCTCCCTTCGAACTGGTTTTCTTTCAAATACAAATCTTTGTAATCCCAGGCTATCTGTAATCAGAAGCACATTTATAACTGGAATATAATTTAATTTCATTCACATGTGTTTCATAAACACATAATCCTTTATGGATTACAATCCGCCATCAAAATGATACATTTAATTATTCTGGCTGCTGTGAGAAAAGGCTATAAACGATCGGCCACCTGCAGGATCCTCACATGCGATATAGCCTACTAGCCAGGACAACTTCTTTATGTTTACAGACCTGACGTAATGACGCAGTGCCATGCTCAATTTCCCGCGAAAACCTACCTGTACCACTCAAATTAGAAAACATTATTATAAACTAACCGTTATGAATCGGGCTAAAGTAAGGCGATAGTTTTGAACACTGGCTGGTTATGTAC
>NW_015540909.1:729559-744894 GCF_001515605.1 Sinocyclocheilus anshuiensis
ATCTCTAATTGTCATACCATTCGAATTTCATATTAAGAAATTCTTTTAACCCAAAAAGCAAATTATGCTTCCTTCAAACTGGTTGTCTTTAAAATACAAATCTTGTGTAATCCCACATAAGATATCTGTAATCAGAAGCACATTTAAAATTGGAATATAATTTAATTTCATTCACATGTGTTTCATAAACACATAATCCTTTATGGATTACAATCCGCCATCAAAATGATACATTTAATTATTCTGGCTGCTGTGAGAAAAGGCTATAAACGATCGGCCACCTGCAGGATCCTCACATGCGATATAGCCTACTAGCCAGGACAACTTCTTTATGTTTACAGACCTGACGTAATGACGCAGTGCCATGCTCAATTTCCCGCGAAAACCTACCTGTACCACTCAAATTAGAAAACATTATTATAAACTAACCGTTATGAATCGGGCTAAAGTAAGGCGATAGTTTTGAACACTGGCTGGTTATGTACTTGCTCAAATATTGATTTCGGATAATTTTTAACCAAAAAAAGTTACGGACTGCAGCTTTAACTAATCATCTTGTAATAAATGTCATTTCAGTTCTACTTTCTGAGTATGAATTATAATATGCAGTAAAAACAACAACACTCAAGCACTGTAAAAGGTTTTGTTCAACTGACTGGCATCTCTCCTGTATGATTTCATGTGAGTCTCTTCAGACCTTAGAACTGTACATGAATTATGAGCTTCTAGAACGTTTGACCTCCTAACTTGAACTCCTTTTCACAAATTGAACATAGAAATAAAAACAGTATAAATAAAAAATAAAAAAATACAGTTCTTTCTTAGTCGTATTAAGTGCGAACACTAAGTGCTCTCTCTATATTCAAAGTGCAAATAGAGACCAATTTTTTTCAAGTATGATATAGAGCTATACACAACTACAAAACCTATTATAGCCTACATACTAATAACAGCCTAGATATGTTATGCAGCCTAATTTGCGCGCATCAGGGAGTCGCTCTCAAACCGCGGGGCATTAAAATCGCTTCTGAATGCACGTGCGCGTTTTACTTTCGGATTCGATTTAACGATCGCGCGAACTCTCGGCGGTGCTGAGCGTGCATTCTATACAATACAAGACATTAATTTTGTCAGACGCTCTGCAACGAATCCTCCTTTGATGTTTCTTATGGGCCAATAAGGGTGTTTTTTGTTCGCGCTGAAGAACATTTTGAATAATAAAAAAATTGTCCGGCCAATCCGAGGCCCCTGCACACGTGGGGCCCCTAGGCTACAGCCTAGCCAAGCCTGTGCGTTAATCCGCACCTGGTAGTGGTGTTTGATATAATATTTCGTCGTATTGTAAATACATACTGTGTAGATAACCAGAGTAAGGCGAGCTGACTGACGTTATCAAGTACGCTGCTGTTCCATTCGCAGAATTACCGGACTTGCGTCCTTCCGTCCCCGGGAGTTCGCACTCCCGAGTCGAACTTGCAAAGTCCGAACTACCAAGGACGCAAGTCGAACTTTGCGTTCTTGGTATTGAGAAACGGCCATTGCATGTTTAAGTTAGTGTGAAAAAGTAATTTCCTGTTGCCAGCAGGTGGCGCTATAATTATAACTGAATATTGGCCTTTAAATGTGTTCAGGTCAGGACTCTTATAAAACGTGTGCAGTTTGGGGCAGATTGGGCATTGTATGCATGAGTTACAACAACTTCCTGTTTCATGGCATTAATAGCATGCTTTAGCACTTAGTAAGTGTTGCTATCATGTTTGAGCATATTTCTAGCATGTTTAGCACACAACGGCATATTTTACTGTATTGCTAATAGTGCATCACAGTGTTAAACATGACACTTCCTGTTGCCAGTAGGTGGCGCTATAACTATAACCGAATATGAGCATGTAGATATTTTCAGGTCAGGACTCTTATCAAACATGTGAAGTTTGAGGCAGATTAGACATTGAATGCATGAGTTACAACAACTTCCTGTTTGATGGTGTTAATAGCATGCTTTAGCAACATGCAAGTGTTGCTAGCATGTTTGAGCATGTTTCTAACATGTTTAGCACACAATGGCATATTTTACTGTGTTGGTAATAGTGCATCACAGTGTTAAAACATGTCACTTCCTATTAACAGTAGGTGGCACTGACTATAACCGAATACGGGCATGTATATGTGTTCAGGACAGGACTCTTATAAAACTTGTTAAATTTGGGGCAGATTGGACACTGCATGCCTGAGTTACATGTTTGCCTGAGTTACAGCAACTTCCTGTTTCATGGCGAAACATCAAACGAAAACTCAAGATCTTTGCAATTTAACATTACAAAGGCCTAAAGATAACCCTCACCAAATTTGAAGATGATCCAATTAAAACTGTAGGAGTTCGTCAAAGTATGAGGCCTGGAAATGGCAAAAACTGCACAAACATCGTACAGGAAATTCAAAATAATTGACTTCCTGTTGGGTTTTGGATTTTGTACCAAGAGCCTTTTTTTTGTAGGTAATGGTGTGTTACATGTGTGTACCGATTTTCGTACATGTACGTAAAACTTAGCTCGAGGCGCACTCCGTTGAATGTGTACAGGTGGCGCTATCGAGCCATTTTGCCACACCCACTTCTGAAACCCATATCAGATGTAAATTTTCGCCAGTTCTGACGCGTGTGCAAAGTTTCATGAGTTTTGGAGCATGTTTAGGCCTTCAAAAATGTGATTCACTTTGGAGAACAAGAAGAAACGGAGCAATTCCAATAGGGTCCTCACACCATCGGTGCTCGGGCCCTAAATATTATCTATCACTAAATAATCCTGACTATATTTGGTCTATTATGACTGATATTTTCAGCTTTTAAAGTGTAGCGAGCACCAATTAAACATTAACTGTGTCCTGAACAGTAAGAACAAGTAATACATTCACAGGGTTCCCTCTCTTAGAGACTGGACCCACAAAGAGCAATTTCTACCTGACCAAATATTTTAGATTTTAGAGATGAGAATAACTAGAAATATACAGCTTTAAAAAATAATATAACTTTTGAACAAAAATAAAATAAAACTTTTTTTCGAAATTGTTCATGTTTTTTTTATGACTGTGGGAACCTGGTAAAAAAAAAATACACCCCAAAAAGTATTTTTGTCCATTTGAAATTTTCTTTAATGTCACAGTTTAAGCACAATAAAAAGAGATTTTTTTTTCCCAGTCTTACGACAAACAGAAATACATATTTCAGTTTTCTTTCTTTTTTGCACTGTACAACAAACACCCTTACAAGCAACTCTAAATACATACTCTTGCGAACATGCTTCCAGAGTACAAACCACAGTTAAAAAAAACAACAACTTAAAACAATAATAAAAACTGCATATTAAATTCCCCCTTGTCTCTTTTTTGTCGTCTTTAACAAAACAGAAAATTCTGAAGGAAGAAACTGCACCGAAGTCAGAAACAGACAGAAAATGCACACACACCCATGGTAAAGTATACATATCATACACATCCACAGACTGAGGCCCATAAACTCTACATTCTACAAGTACCACAGAACTGATCCCATTCTCATTAAAACCAACATGCACACACATAATAATCTCACATCTGTAATAATAATAATTTTACACTCACAATTATGTGTCATTCATTTCTGAATGCATTTAAACATACTCCTCTATGGCTCTCCTTCAACCCTTAACACACTCTCTCTCTCTCTCTCACACTCACACACACACACCTCCAGAATCCAATTCAGTAGAGAACATTGTGGTTTTCGTTAATAGACTGACAACTTAAAGGATGAAATGGTAATGTATTACCATAGTATGCAAACAATGACCTGATAGACACTGTGCAAAAAGTATATCAGTCATAACATTTCATTGTTCGTTAAGAGCAGCAATTGTTTTCTACTCAAATGATGGGTCAGGATTACATGATTCCTATTCTATGGGCCATGAACCCCACCAAAAACATTCAAATCACATTGTGCTCTAAAATATCCACATTGTTTGATTTCCAGTTGGATAAGGCCCACTGAGGTATGCGTGGCAATTTAAACGGATAGTTCACCCAAAAATGATAATTCTGTCATAATTTACCCACCCTCATGTCAACCAAAACCCGTATGACTTTGTGTATTCTGTGGAAAAACAAGACATTTTGAAGAATGTTTTTGTCCATACAATGAAAGTCAATGGGGCCCAAAATCTGACCCCACTGACTTTAATTTTAAGGGAAAAAAAAGACATTTTTCAAAATATCTTCTTCTGTGTTCCACAACAGAAGAAGTCATACAGGTCTGGATAGCCAAGAGGGTGAGTAAATGACAGAATTTTCATTTTTGGGTGAACTATCTCTTTAATCACAAACTCACACTGGCAGGCACAAACACACGTACACTCACACATACAGAATAAAAGTCACATAGTGTGGTAAGGGTTAATGGTCCGTTTCTTCAGCCTCCGCAGGGGATGTGTCCTCCCATATTGTTGGCGTGTTGCCACAGGTATCAAGGCAGGAGCAGGCAACGGGGCGTAACCTGCTGCCTCCTGTGCATTATCCCGCCTCCAACACTGATTGGAGGGTGGGGAGAGTGGCAGTGGCATGGGCACGACATCACAGTCACTATATTCTGCCTCTTCAGTCTCATCATCATTCTCTGCGTGTCCGATCATATGAGATCCAGTGGAAGAAACAAGAGAGGCAGAAGAGGAAGGGAGAGCAGGAGTGCAATGGGGCAAAACACGTTTCTTTTTTGAGGTATCATCACTAAACAAGTGGGAACGTGGCTTACTGGTGGGAGCAGAGAGTAAGACAGGACTTAAGTCAAGCTCGCTCAGGTCAACAGGCGAGAGCTCCAAAGACCCCAGTTTGGCCAACGAGGCTGAGCGCTTCATCATTGAGGGTGGGGTCAGGCCAGCCTGCCGGATCCGAGCCTCCACCTCTTTGGTCCTCTCTCGCGCAGCCCGGCCCTTTCTTTGCTCCCTCCTGGACCACGGTTGGCTGAGCCGCCTGTCCGAGCAGCCACTCACCTGCCAGAGGAACGCCCCGAGCTCTTTCAGGGTCTCCCAGGTTTCCCTCATGTATTTTGGACAGCGTCCCGGCAGACAGTCGGAGTCTGTGTAACTCTCCTGCTCGGTGATTCCCTCCAGCTGTAGAACCATGGCCAGAGACGAGCTAGATGAAATGGAATGGCTTTGTCTTGAGTGCGTGAGGCCGGTGTTCATGCGCTCTCCCTCCCTGAGTGGTCTCTCGCTCTCTCTTCCCGTTCTGTCCTCATCAGCCGAAAGACTCTCGTCTTTCTCCACCTTGTCCGTGTTGTTCTGAGGCTGGTGATGGCGTGTTGACACAGTGCTTGGATTAGGTGTGAGGTGTGTTTGGGATGAGGTCTCCTCAGTTTTCTCTCTGCTGCTGGTGTTGACGGGGGAGCGTCGCGAGGGACACGCGGGGGCCAAGGTCACCAGTGTCGCTGACGAGACCTCCTGCTTGATCTTCTGCTCAAGCTCCCTGGTGGCTCGGCGCACGGTGCCCTTTGGCCAGTCGCTTTGCTGGTCCTTCCCATGCTCCACCTTCTCCTTTTCAGCTTCCGCTGATGTGGCTTGTGTGAACTCCTCTTCTTCACTGCTGCTACTGGAAACAGGTTGGCTGATAGGAGGGGGGGGGAGGGTTACACTGTGCCGTATGGACTCCTTTTCTGAAACTGTGTTATGGACTGAGACACTGCAGCTCTCCTGTAGCAGAAAAACAGGGGCATAGCGTGGTTATTTGTATTGAATATGTACCTTCATTATTTTGTGTTTTAAAGGTGAAGTGTACAATTTCTATGCCTCTAGCGGCAAAAAGTGGAATTGCACAAATGTGAGTGGTGCTTGACCTCGCAGCCTTGATACTAAGGTGTTTGGTAGTTGCCAATAAGTTACTATGTAATTGCTATGGTACTCTGGGTGGTGGAATAAATTGCTAGATGCGTATAAAAAAAAGCCATGTGACTTTGTGTCAACGAGTCGTGTGACTGAATAGTTCGCTTAGAGAATAAAAGAAAACATGTTTATCTGGTCATTTTGAAATGCAGGAGCCAAAGCATGGCCTCCCAGAAATGAACACAAGACATCTGCTGCCTAGAGCTAGCAAGCGGGAAGTTCATCAGAGCATTCTAAGCTGTAAGTAATTTATTACATTTTAAACGTATTCATTTATTTTAATATTGTAATTCATTACATCAATTACATTTAATAAAGGACAACAGTGGGCTTTCCAGTGATTCCAACTTCAATTGGCAGCAATTATTATTATTAATATTATTATTAATATTTTGCAGCAATTTACCCAGAAGTTACAATTGTTTTTATATATATTAAATTTACAATGTGTACGAAAATGTAACTAGTGTTAATATATGATTGGTATACTTTTAGTTTAAACAGGGACATTAAACTGAAACGGTAAGTTTTTTACCATCAAAAAATTACACACTTCACCTTTTACTCTAATTGTGCATGAAAACTGAATGCAACTGCAGCAGACTGATCAACACCATGACAGATGCAGGATCCCATGCAACATTTCTCATCAACAGTGGGTGGCAGTGTGGGACATGACTTCATTCAAACATGATTGAGGTGAGACACAGTATGGGAACGGAACCTGATTTTAATAAAGTTTGGCACTTACTCTCAGGAACATTATTCCCTTGCTGCAGGATGATAACATAATATTAAGACAGATGCATTCAAAGCTTTGTTCTACTGTCTAAATAAGAATTCATAGTCATTCATAGAGGTTTAATTTATTTAATTGAGAATTAACATAAAAGTAAATAAACTCCTTTGTTAATTTGTGCATTTTGGGTGAACTATCCTTTTAAGAAATTAGACACAATTATAGCTTTGTATGGTTAAATGGACATTTCACCCAAAATGCTGTCATGATTTACTCACCCTTGTGTTGTTTCAAACCTGCATTATTTAAATGTCTTTATTATTCAAGTATCTTTCATTTGTGTTCCACAGAAGAAAGTTATACAGGTTTGGAATGACATGAGAGTGAATAAATGATGAAACTATCAATCCCTATGAGGGAAGTTTCCAAAACTACACATTCCCACAATTTTTCAATACCACCTTACCTTTTTCTGTTCCTCCTCTTTGACAGGGTTGTCAGGAAGTAGCCGTTTTGTCTCTATACTCGGGCTTTTGTCCCGAGGTGTCTGCTGCACCGCCTGCTCAGAAGTCCCACGGATCTGACCCTCTTGAGAAAGGCCCTGGAACTTCTCTCTGGCACTGAAGAAGTCAATGCGGTCTGTGCTTAGAGTCAAGGGAGGGGTGGTCGAGAGCCCAGCTCTGTGTAATGTGGCACTGGGGTGGTGGTCTTCATCACTGCTGTAACTTAGCCCCGCACAGTCCGTCCCCGTGTCAGGCACTTGCTGGCTGAGATCCTGCAGCCCTGAAGAGTCCGGGGTCTGCATGCATGGCTCAGGAGTCCTACTCCTAACACTCACAGATGAGAGCACCTTTGGACTAGACTTCTCCAAAGGCACAAGATCGGACACCTCAGGCTGCTCAGACAGACCTTGCTTGGCCTTTGCATCTGAGAGAAGCCTAGGGGATGAGGGTGGGTTATGTACAGCGGCGGGTGAATGAGGACGACCCAATGGGACAGTCTCTGCAATAGTCATGGAGGTGACATCGGATCTGGCTTCTGGGACCACAGTGGCAGCCCTGGGTCTGGGGAGGGAAGGCATCTCTGTGGGTTCATGGAGGTTGTCGTCTGGTTTCCCCAGGCCATTGTAAATGTGGGTATCTGGCCAGGATGTCGTATCAGGCTCTGTCCGCTCCTTAGCTTCAGTAGCACTGGCTGAGGTGGGTGTGAGAGTCTGCAGGAAATCCTGCAATGAGGGTGACGTCTGGCTGAAGGTCTGGTTGCGGGAATTGGAGCGTCCGAGAGACTGTGCAGCAGTGGCTTTACAGAGTGGCTCATGGTGCTCTGACAGATCACTATCCGAGTGGGAACGCCACAATTTATTGTGTCTCTGTTTGCTAGTATGGAGAAAAGGAAAGGTTAGGTAAACAAAACTTAACTACTGAAAATAGCAAGGTATAAAAGAACTAGAGGTTTACAATATATTTTGGTTGCTGATAAATTATTTGATATTAAGAAAAACTGATTTTAATTATTAAAAGTAATCTAAGTAGAATAACTGATTGTGTGTTGCATTAAATTAGTTTTCTGTATTTTTTTCTTCTGTGCACTATTAATATTTTGGTGGGAAAAAAATGCTGTTTTCGATGCAAACTACTAATGAATTATAACATAGTCCTGCAGGTGAGCACAGAGTCACTCACAGCACATTTGTCTGATTTCACACCCTCTGCTCTTATCAGCTAAGTGAATATTGACCGTAGTGACACATTATTTACAGTATATACATGACGGCTTGTGGTATAAGACTGTAAAATGACAGAAATGTCAGCTGTGGTATAAATAACCATCAAGAACTCACTGGCAGTTTTGTTCATTTTAAATCGTCCATATCATGAAGACAGGATTTTTCTTACTTGTGCATGCTGCAATAAACATAAAACTACTGTTTAAAAGTTTTGGGTTGGAAATATTTTTTAATGTTTTTCCAAAAGTACATAAATTACAAAATACAGTTAAAACTGTAATAATGTGAAATATTATTTTAATTTAAAATAACTCTTTTCTATTTTAATACATTTTAAAATGTAATTTATTCCTGTGATGGCAAAGCTGAATTTTCTGCAGCAATTACTCCAGTCTTCAGTGTAGCATGAGCCTTCAAAAATCATTCTAATATGCTGATGTAATGCTCAAGAAACATTCTTATTATTATCAGTTGTGGTGGTTAATAATTTTGTGGAAATTGCGCAACATTTTTTCCCCAGAATTCTTTGAGTAAAAAAAAACCAACAACATTTATTTAAATTGGAAATCTTTTTAACATCACAAATGTTTAAATTGGCACTTTTAATCAATTTAATGTATCCTTGTAATATAAAAATATTTTAAAAAACATTACAGACCACAAACTTTTGAATGGTAGTGTACTCTAAGTTGCATAAACCTGCAAACCATTTATGAAAACTAAGCTGCAAAAATGGGTCACTCTGAAATAGTCATAGTTTTGATTTTAACATTAATATATGATCACTTAATTGCCTACATTTACACATTAAGTATTTAGCAACATGACCCGCCACCACTGAGTATGTCACAAATAAAATTTTAAACTGCTTATAATGGGTCAGAAAGATAAAAAATTATGAAAGCTTGGCTGTCAAACAGACGTCAAAGAAAAATCTTATAAACATGTATCTTTTAAAAATATTTCACAGCTTGAGTGGTTTTGTCAGACCTAAAAAAACATGAATAATCCCATTCAGTGATTTTACAGGAAGTGCAAGTGGATTGTTGTACATGCATACCCACCCACACCAGAGCCCACATGCACAAACTTACAACCTCTGAGACGCAAGCACACAATCAAAGACGCACAAGTTACTAAGTGGAATGTGGTCGAACAGCCACTGTAACTTCTCAATGAATACAATCAGAGCCCTATAATCAACTGTGAAAAGAAACATGTCATTAAAATGGAAGGGAACGTGTCTGCGGTCATTAGAGTAAGTGGCATACCTGCAGGTTTAAATATTTGAACGCACACAGACATTTCCTGCTATTCACATGACTACACACATTCAAATGGCACATTTACCTGGCCATCAGGATTCCTTGATACTCCTCCAGCTGTCTCATGAATGATGGGTTGGGTTTAGTGACCACTCGCCGCTCTTTAACATACCCAAAGGCCTGCTCCAGGTCCCAGCCGTACTCCTTCATGGCATAAGCAATCACAGTGGAGGCAGAACGACTAACGCCCATCTTACAATGCACCAGACACTTTGCCCCTGCTTTCCTGTAGGTATTACATTAGTCTTGTGTTAAAAGATAGATGTAGTGCTAGTACTGTCAACATGACATTTTTTAGTGAAGCAAAACTAAAACACAGGTTAACAATTAATTTGAATTAAGACTTTATCTGAAACCAAGGAGCAGAGAAAAACAAAAAGAGACTTTAAACCTGAAATATTGGAAACATCTTTTATACTAATACTAGTGTTCACATTGCATCAGAATTACAGTATTTTCAAGTTTCTTACTGAAAACTTTTCATGCCTTTGTTGAACCTGTAATTTTAACTGATGAAAATTATGAGTTCTTCAGTATTCCTATTAGTGTATCTTTATGAGTATTCCTTCATGTTGTGCACTGGATGTTATTTGAAGTTCTTAATCATTTGGATTTTCAGCAATTGTATTGTTTACGGGATGCCGTTAAAATGGCAGCAGCCTCAACAGTAAAAGCTAGTTAGATACCTCAAAAAAATGTTAATATGCAATTTTATTATAGTCAGTATTGCAAATGCATTTTGAGATGAATTAATTAGGGACACACAACATATATTGAAAGAATATTGGTTATTGGCCGATTATTATTAATTTATTAGTATTAGTCAAAACTGGATATCCTGTATATCGAACCAATACGAATATAATGCTCAGTTCCCATATTTTTACATTCAGATCACCATAGCTGTTATCTAATGCTTGGTCAAAGTTAGTCTTAAAAACATAATTTTTTTTTTTTGGATTTATAAGATTTATTTTTGCCTTTATTAGGATAGGACAGTATTTCAGACAGGAAGTAAGGTGGGAGAGAGAGAGGGGGGAATGGATCGGGAAAGATCTGCGAACTGGGACTTGAACTCGGGACACCTGAAGCACAACGGTGCTATATGTCGGTGCGCTGCCCCGAAGGCTATTGGCGCTGACTTAAATGACATAATTGAATAACATTTAATAATATCTCAAAATAAATTTCCATTTTTAATACTGCACAATATTGTGAAGCCCAAAATCACTTTAACATTGAAACATTTTTGGTTTATTTTTATGTTTTGAATTTTAAAATTGCACTAATATTTAATATAATAATAACTATTATAATTGTATTAGCTATCAGTTATATTTTATTGTCTTATCGGTATCGGACAAAATTTTAATACATCCATATAATTAATGTACTGATAAAGTGTTTTCTTGACATTAGCAACACAACCATAGATGGATCAATCTGCAGTTATGAGCGAAACCAAACTGATTCAGAGTAGAATCTCACAAATGTGGTAATTCTGACATAACAAACGTAGCGTAAGTATTTAGAAAGAGCACAGGTTATTTGTATAACAATTACAGCTAGAAAACCAGAGTGTTTTACTCCAAAGTGAGCATTAAGAGGTTATTCATACTCACTTGGCTCTAGAGATGAATTTATAAGTGTCATTCCAGTAAGCCAGCAAGTCTGTGGCCTCTTCATCGTAAACCCGGATATTGTGGTACTCAAATAGGCTTGGGAAGAAGTTATCGATCTCCCGCGTCACATTAAGGATGTATTGCACCCTGATAGTAAACACAAAGAACCGAAAATCTGTGTAATTATTAATGCCAGGAAGAGATTTCAAAGAGAATAATAAAGGATAACACAGGTTTATGGCTAAAACAGTCTGGCAAAGTAGCTTCTATTGCAGGTATTATAGGTATGCATGTTTTCATAGACGAGGATGTCAACAAAACTCACCCGGTGTTTTGCAGCTCTTCCAGATTAGATGCATTCCATTCAGAACCCTATAATTATGTGCAATCCAAAAATGACTTATGGTACAACGTAACCGAAATGTATATTTAAAATGTATTGGTGACATAACTCTCACCAGGTAAACATGCTCAAAAATCTCTGTGGGCCTGTCCATCTGCCCCAAGATGATGATCATCTCATTATCAATGTACTCCTTAAATTCCCGTAGGTTACACACCATCTGCATCTCCAGCTCTGTGCGGATCTAAACAGAAGTGTGTGTGCAGGTACAACTTGTGAGCTAAGACGTGAGAAGATTCTACTGAATAAATCAATCTTTCAGGAAGTGATTTTTAGGATGTGTATTTGGATCATACATCTTTAGAAGTGACGTTCTCAAGGTCCTTCTGCATCATGATCTCTCTCAGACGAGTCTTGATGAGTCTCTCTGTTCTTTCTCTCTCAGTTGGCCTGGAGACACAAAGCAAAAACAAACAAACAAAAAAAACACTTTCATATTTCTGTTAACATTTCACCACTTGAAAAAAAAATCAATGATTTGTGCAAATCTAACACATCCACTGGTACAACTTTGCAAGCAAAAGATATATATTAGATTATCTATTAGCCATATTTAGAGAAAGTGTCTTGTTCTAAAATATAAAGTTCCATGATACATCAAAACTGGCTTCAGTTTGCTCAAATTGCAGGACCATTTACAAATTAGTACTCACACTTCAGAGAAGAGCACAGGTGAGTCTGCTCGGTGGGACTGCACGTCCTGCATGGCGTTCCACTCATTGATGCAGGCCTGATCTGAAGACACCCGGCTCTGGTAGTAACTCACCCAAGTCAGGAAGAGGCTGCCTGGGAAGTAGTTATGACAACGGGCCACTTCACAGGCCTTATGAAGAGATTGCAGGGCAGACCTGAGAGAAAAGGTGCTCCATATCAAAACATGCCACCATATTAGGGTTGGACTGATACTAAAATTGTTTCTTAGGCACAATATATCAGCCTTTAGTGCCCCAGTATCAATATTAGATCAAAACCTTAGGCAACAAATTAACAGCCTAGGGATGATAGATGACATGAATCTAGATTTAACAATGACTGATTTAACAATTCAATGATAATAAGCTCTCATATTGATAATTTTATTCTTTTTTTTAAATATGTAATTTAATTATAAAATAAATAATCTACAGGGTTCGTACACATTTTTACCAATACATTTCCATGACTTTTGAGACAATATTCATGACATAAAGGTTCCATTATTTTACAATAAGAATAAAAATCTGTTCAAATTATCATCTGTTAACTAAAATTAATGACTATTAATGCTACTTGTTTGCTTTCTTGTTTTAGTAATAAGTACAAGCTGCAACTGCGCCAGACATTACTCCACATTTCACATCACTGAATATTATCATTTATTTAACTGTGTGGCCAGGATAGCTATTTTGGTGTCATTTTGTGTGTATTTTTGCTGCTTAAATGCAACAAGCTGCGCTTTAGAGCCCTGCATTTCAGGCCGAGCCCGATTGGGCTTACTTCCTCCTTATTTTTATATTTTAGGTATCCATCAATTATTATGGTGATGAAAAAGATTTGCCGCGCTGGTGGAAACAACAGGAGACCGTGCTACCGCGACTGTCTAGAGCGGCTCGGACGGTATTTAGTGTCCAGCAGCAGCAGCGAGTGCCGGAAGAGTTCCACGTTAAGGCGCACGCAAAGCTTGCCGCAAAACCCCAGCAAGTAATTACCATGATGAATGTGTCGGGGCCAGGGGAAATAGAATATTCGCTGAGTTTCGGTTAATTTTTGTGAAGCACTCCTGCTGACCAAGACGGCAGAAAGCGCATCCTGTTTGTTTTCTAAAAAAGCACAACGTATGCTGATATTGAGAATGCACACAAACAAAAGTAGACCCTTAACAGTCCCGAATTATGTATTACTCTTACCTTTATGAGCAAAAATGACGGTTGTTTCCACTGTTATAAGAAAAAAATGCAAGTGATCGCGCTGGCGACTCCATGTCCTGCAAAGCGCGCTTTAGCGTCTCTGCACAAACGATTGGATACGCATGATTGGATTGCAAACATATTTATAAATTAACGTAATAAAGAAAGGAAAATAAATATAACCACTTTGCCATTATAACAAAACTGAACTATTTTAATGGCTACAACAGCAGCTGTGTAATGGTGAAGAGAGAAAGAGAAAAAAGATACGGGCTCCAGTCAGACTTGGCCGGTAATTCTGATAATCTGTCGGACAAGGGCCGGACTAGGGCATATGTTTGAGGCCCGTGCAGGGTTCTACTGAGCTTGTTTGGTAGCAAACTCAATTTGGTACTCGCAAGGCGGCTTTATATAAGCACGCGGGCTTTGGATGTGACTGCGCACCGCCTCTGGAGTGCGCGAGTACCGAATGGCTTAAAAAGACGTGCAAATAAATAATACAATTTTGTGACGATGCAACAATGACCCGATTAGGCAAGTGACAATTCTGTCAACTGTCCCGAAACGCGAGCGAGAGTCTTGTATCGCAGCGTGCAGCGGCTCTTGTAGTGCAGACAAGATGCGCCTATGTGTAGCCGTTTGAAGAGAAAGCCAAAGAGAGAAGGCGAGGTACAGCTGAATCACTCACGCTGTTTTCAAATGACCGATTTGATCAGTCTGTGTGGATTTATTTACTCATCAAACCTGTATGCTATAGACTATTGAATAAATGTGTGAATATCCATCATTTTAAAGTCAAAAGCTGCGGGAATGAGTAAAACTATGCGATATAAGCTTAATATGTGCAATCCCGCACCGATATTCAGGACCTGATTAAACACAATTCTATTATACAGAGTTTTGTGAAATAGATTTCCATGACTTTTCCAAAACTTTCGGGGTTTATTTATTTTTCCAAAACTTTTCCAGGCCTGAAAATTACTGTTTTAAAATTCCATGAGTTTTGCAGGTTTTTCATGACCGTACAAACCCTGAATCTATTTTTTTTTAACCATAAATGCATACAGTTTGTTTTTATGAAAATAAAAATAATCAAATACGTAACAAAACATAAATAATAAAAAATAAGTTAGTGGAACAATACAATTTAAAACAAAATAGAGGGCAAATAACTTTTGACTATGACTATTTTTTTTTAAATATCTGATTAAACATAATAATAATAATTTTCAGTAAAAGTATTCAAAATATTCAAGCACCAAAATTTCAGCAACTGAAAATGTCCATCAGAAACCTCAAAAAAGCTCTTTATTTTCAATTTAGAAAACGGAAAACTTTAATTTCTTAAAATCTATTTAAAAGGTGACATATCATGAAAATCTGACTTTTCCAGGTTTTAAGTGCTATAATCAGGTCCCCGGTGCATCAACCAACCAAGAAAACGTGAAAAAGATTAACCCAGTAACTTTGTTTTGGTAAGCCTTTTTCTGGTCTAGTGACATTGCAAAGGGATCTTATTATAATATTACTGCCCCTTAATCTGTAAGTTTCCACCCACAGCGCCATCATTTTGATTTTGCAAGCGACAACGGTGTACTAGCTCTAATGCCATGGCGAAAGTTTGAGCAAAACACGCTAACTGTTCTGTCTTTGGCTGCACAGACGAGCACAGATCACTATTTAGAGTTCCAGCCTCAGAGGAGACAAGAGAGCAGTGGATTTATTGAT
>NW_015540909.1:745203-754011 GCF_001515605.1 Sinocyclocheilus anshuiensis
TTTTCAAAATGATATAATAAATGATCTGTGGGGTATTTTGAGCTGAAACTTCACAGACACATTCTGGGGACACCAGAGATTTATATTACATATTGTAAAAAGGGGCATAATATGTCTCCTTTAATGAATCTCAGGAAAAAAGTGAAAGGCACCCACCACATGGCTTGGACTGATACAGGCTTGAATATGTGTATCTTGTTATCTGTAGACACACTGAAACCCCTGTGAAGAAAATAGAGGAGTGAAACACTTTCTGAACTACCTGCAGGAGAAATAGATTTGTCAGTTTTTAACAGATTTGTCACACATACCCGTCACCATCCAGGTGGATCCGTGTGTCAGTCCACAAAGGAAGCACCATGCCTATGGAACAGGAACTGCAACGAACACAAAATGTAATTATTTGTTGTTACTATATTTGATTGGTTTAACTTAACAGTACAAGAAGCAGCACATGCAAACCTGTCGGAGGGGTTGAAGTCCATGCCCAGCACCACACTCTCTTCTGTGTCCTGTCTGCCATTAGTGGAGACCACCACCATGTAACGGGTGCACTGTGGAAAAGCGCTCTCCAACCGCACAGCCTGTAGGAAGAGAGAATTAATTTAGAAAAAACATAGCATCAGTACTTTAGATAAGCCTTTTTATGCTATGATTTACATTTTCCCCATTTTGGATTCTTATTGTATGTGAAGGATTCAATGTAGTGTGGGCTGATTTTGGCCAAACTGTGCCCAAAAATGTGCCCTCCATGGGCAGCTCACTAGGTTGAGCTAGTTACTGTGTGTGTGTGTGTGGTGCTCACCAGACGGATGTTGTCCTCTGGCCGCAGTAATGTGAACATTGTCTGCAGGTGCTGCTGAAGGTCCCCTGCTCCAAAAGTTCAAATCGTTAATTAACTATTAATATTCACATTCTATTTATTGCCCATTTTGCACGTTGTCTAACGGATGCCCTGACCTGCATGTTTGCTGCGCTGTGCTGTGATTCTGGAGGAGCAGGAGGAGGAAGAGGAGCCATTCCCACGTGGAAGGAAAAGGGCAGCACCTTTTACTGTTAGGAAGCTTTCACTGATGCTGAGGACAGAGAAAGAGAGAGAAATTGAAATATAGTGTATATCTGAATATATATACATTTCCGTTCCAAAGTCTGGGGTCAGTATGTTTTTTTTTTTTGACAGTAAAGACATCCATAACGTCACAAAAGATTTTATATTTAAAATAAATGATTTATATTTCTATTTATCAAAGAATACTGAAAAAGTGCAGTTTAAACAAAAATATTTAGCAGCACAACTGTTTTCAACATTCATAATAAAAAAAAAAATTCTTCAATATGAGTTTAATTTATGAATGATCATGTGACAATGCAATCTCTTTGCAATCTCAGGAATAATTACATTTTACAACATATCAAAATAGACAACAGTTATTTTAAATTGCAATAATTTTTGACAAAATGACTGTTTCTACTGTATTTTTGTGTAATAGATACTTAGATAATGTTTCAAAAGGGACTTTTAAAAACATAAAAAAAATCTTACGGACCCCAAACTTTTAAACGGTGGTGTATGCATTTTGAACTTAGTTTTTGTTTTGTTTTTTTACTATCTTAACATAATTTACACTGTAATATTTTGCAATACAAATATACTGTATGTTTACATCTTTTGAAGAGTGCTTGCACATGCAAAGGTTGCTATATGACCACAATAGTAAGATGTCAGCAAAACACATTAAAACCAAATTAAAATGAAGAGACAGAACCTAAAAATCTACAGAACAGAAAAACAAATGCTTAAGCTTATTTAATTATGCTGGTGTATTTCTCAGAGGTTATTTTGTGAAATTTTAAAAGTAGTTGCATGCATTTAGAAATCAGTTTATTCTTAAACAAGCCATGAGAGGAAGATATCCATCTTAACTGTGTCTAGTATGTGAAAGAAACACTGTGTTATTTCTATCTTTTCTATGAATTCTGATGGGTTTTACATCCCGAGTGGAACATGAGACACTGAGTTCAGTAGGGGAATATGGGAGGACTCCTTTTTGAGGGCATTAGCTCACACACCGAACTCTCTGTGCAGGACGCAAACAAGAACACTCTGTTCCCCATCACTGCGACAGCTGGAGGATCTGTGTGTGCGAGTTTCTGTTCTTTGAATAATCCCATGCAACATATCTCCCTCCAATCAATGACATTCAGACTATGCAGATTGTAAAACAAGAGCGAGTGTGAATAGCAGAGAGAACAGAGAAGTGAGAGAGGCACGGATTCATTTAGCGCATGTGTGCCTGTTGTTTTGAGTCATGTGCGTCACCATATGTCTTTTTATGAGGGTGTTATTGTAGGTTGGCTTGAAAGCGTGAGAATGAAGTATTATGGGACTGTGTGTCTAAAGTCTGTTGCATCTCTTTAATGATCTGATGTTAATCATGAACCTGTTGCGTTATTTTTTATAACTACTATAAAGGATTGTTTCTTATAAGATTTTGTTTTTGCAGCATATTTGTCCCAAGAGCTTTCTAAATATTAACAATATATCAATACACAATTTTTTGTATTAAAAATATATATTTATATATGTACACACATTAATTCAACATGTGAAGTATTAAAAAAAATAAAAATATAAATATAAAAAAATATATAAATTACTATTTATTAGAATATGTATTTTAACAACGTATTTTATGTATTTTAACAACGTGTTATGGTTCATATGAAGGTCATAGAAACCAGTCAGTAATCTAACGGGACAATTTGTGATGGTGATTTATTTATTTATTTGTGATTTAATATTATAATGTCCTTTTCTTCTGTATTGTGACAAGTAAAACTGATTATCAAAAAGAAAAAATATTGGATGGGGTCTTGCTTCCATCCAACATCCAGAAATAAAAGTGTTGTTGATTGGATGGAGGCAGATATAAATGTGACCTGTTGTTTCACCAGAAGATCAAGCTGTGACATTTTGATTTAAAAATTATGAGGTCTTTAAATTTCTGATTGTTCATCACACAAACTTACTGAATGGCTTCAGAAAACTAGAATACATAACAAAGGAAACACAAAAAAATATAGATTTTTTTTTTGTTGTCATTTTGGAGCTGGACAGCTTTCTTCCACTTTCATTATATGGACAAAAAAGATTTACTTTCATAATTCATGGAAGAAAGAAAGGTATACAGGTTTGTAAGAGCAGGATGGCGAATTAATGATTAAATATATTGGCTTCAAGAAGAAAACAAACACAGCAACTATTCTTGGATCATTTGGAGTGGGACATCATAACCTGTGGTTCAGAGAGTGAGTAAGCAATCTGAATAGATTCAATGAGGAAGTTCCCAGTTAAATCCCAAAAACCCTTCTACCCTGGAAAACAATTTTTGAAATGTGCAAACTATTCCATGAATGCCCACCACAGTAACTAACAAACTCAGAATACCACACAAATAAAGTGACAGTTTGACAAGGGTCAAGAACTGTCCAACCACACTTCAATCTACGGTCGTCTGTCTGCTCGCACTGTACAACGAAATACTAACACA
Source organism: Sinocyclocheilus anshuiensis (assembly GCF_001515605.1). Lineage (NCBI taxonomy): Eukaryota > Metazoa > Chordata > Actinopteri > Cypriniformes > Cyprinidae > Sinocyclocheilus > Sinocyclocheilus anshuiensis. Next base: position 748,755 of record NW_015540909.1, read on the forward strand.
CATGGTTTCATTTAAGCAGTGGTTTGTGTGTTACAGCATGAAAAGGGAGGGGAAAGAAAGACGAGGTGATAAACGTGTAATGGTGAACCGAACACTCCATCAATGTGTGTGCATTGACAGCATCAAGATTGAGTCATTATTGAAAGCAGCCCTGCACATTTCTGAATCCATTTTGATCTTGTTGATTTATAAGAATCAAGACAGTCTGCATATTCAAAAGAATGTTTCTGAGAGGGTTTCTGTACATATAACAGCTTAATAACAATATTTATGTAAAGACAAAAAAAAGCCTCAGATCACACTTTGCAACAATGCTATCCTTATATACGTATATATACAAACACTGGTCAAATTTAAGATTTTTTCCCACACTTAAAAATAGATTGTGTGGTCTGCAGTATGCTTAAACGGAATGAATGTTTTGTTTTTGCATAATGATAAAAACGTGTGTGGCAAGGACTTCCTGTTTACTGAGGACAGGAAGATGGTATAGGAGTGATGTAAGGTGCAAGACTATACTTTGTTTGTTTTGACGGTCTCAATCACCATGTGACACAACATACGCAACATACTTGTAACATGCTTCTCAGACAGAAAAATCATCCGAATATAGTTTATATTTGGTTCCTTGATAAACTGAACATCCTTCATTACAGGAAGTAACAGTATTTAGTCATCACAGATAAAAAGCTCAATGGAATCGCAATATAACTGAACTTTGGAATTAGTGTGTGTGAGAGTAAAAAAAAATAAGAAAAAGAACTGAAATGAATAAAACTATTAACTTAAAATTAAATAAAGAATAAAAGAAAAGAAATAACCAAAATAAAAGAAATAAAAAAGAAATAAAAAGAGAAATTATTATAGAAAAAAAGAAAGATAAAAGGGACTTTGAAATGTGCAAAAGAAAATAAGACATATTCAGACATAAACATATTCTGGTATTTTTTAAACTTACAACCGGTTGATGTTGTCCTGGTACACTAATCCACTCTGCAGCAGTATTTGTATTCCACTGTGTGTAGACAGGCATTCTGTGGAGGTGCTTAAAGCAGTCGCCAAACCACCTAAAGTCATCCTTCATGTCAGACAGTGGTGAGGAAACCCTCACTGGAGCTTTCCCATCCTTTTACCACATGCTGAAGAAATGATTAAAACACACGGGCAACTACTCAAGTTCCTCCGGGCAACAGAGCGATTGGATAAATGCATTCAGAGCAAATTCAGCGGTTACTCATTAAAAACTATCATGTATTAGCTAGTGTTGTTTTGTGAAGACTCTTTCAGTTCGGATCTCTGGTGTATCTATCTGCTCTGCGAGTAAATACAGGCAGACACTGAGATGGTGGGCGGAGTCAGGACACATGTGCTCTGGTGGACAGCAGACTCCTTATCAACCCACAGAGTAAACACATCATCAACTGGATTTAGAGTTTTCGGGGAAACTGATTCCAATATAACAGAAACTAAAACATATTTTCAATATTTGCATGACAAAGTCTTTTAAAGTCATAAGTCTTTTAAAAGTAATTTGCAAAATGACTATTAATTAGTCTAACATAATCATTATAGTAGTTGTGATAAACCTAAAATGTACAGAGGAAATCATAAAATATGTAGACTGTGTCTAAACTGCATTTGAATTAGTCTAAATAAATCCATGAGACTAGGGACCATGTAATGTAATTATCTCAAACAACAAAGCGTATTTGATGTGAGCAAAACACTGAATGATAATAGCTTCAAACTACATGAGCCCTACACACTGAAACACAGCTATACAATGGGAGGTAAGCTAGAAATAAAAGTGAGGAAACTGCAGTTAGTGCTTTTAAACAAACTATTAGCTCTATATGTGTTTGTTCGATCGAGGCTGTCCTATTTTTAGCTAACACAGGAAAGATGATGGAATTTCCCTTGGTAATGATAGCAAAAAATTGGAGCCATTGGTAGGGGACAGGATGTCTTTTCCCATGGGTCGCACTCGCCCTTTGTACTACCCAGTTTCCCCTGTTGTGACCGACTAAGCTACTGAAATCCTAAACCTAAGGTGAAACACAAGGCCTGTGTAAACATTTAGGTTGTCACGTGACAATGTGCTATGGCAATGCATTTAAACCAGCACCGGTTGCTAGGGCCAACAAAACACAAATACCGCTTTTCTCAGGGAAACATGTATAAACAAACAAAAATAAATAAATAAATAAAATAAAATAAATGACTAGCAAAGCATTATTTGTTGTCAATTCAAATGTTCAGCTCTGAATTTTGATCACAAAATGATGTAGTTTTGTTCTGTACAAACCTTGGTTGGAAATGGACATGGACTCAAAATGAACAAATTCACAATAAAGGGGAACAAAACTCCTCTGCACAATAAACAAAATCTATTACGGCTGTCCCAATTAAAAGTAAAATGTGAAAATGAATGAGAAACGTTGATTGCGGCATTGCATTTAGATCTGCTCTCCCTGCATCAGATTTCTCTTTACGTGTTTTGCAGGGTTGAGCATTTTAAACAATCACACCTGTTTCTGATGAGCTTACAAATCTATTGGATGAGTCAACACTGACTACGTTTACATGGACATCAGTAATCTAATTATTTACCTTATTCTAAATAAGCCAATATTATGATTATGGTGTTTACATGAGTTGCTTTTAGAATATTCCTTTCATGTTCCCGTTTTACATGTTATAGAACATAGTTCGATTAATGGCACACGTCATTACGTCCCACGTGACGCCATCCGACATATCCTCCAGAATTTCACGTATAAACATATAGTTCGTCTTCGTGATGATGCCATGTACAGTTTAAGGTGTTTCATTTTTAATTTTATGAAAGCTTCAAGTGCAGTTAATTATTTGTACGTGCATACAGATGACGGCGGGTGTTGAAGCTCTTTTATTTGCCGTCAAACGGTTGAGCACTGTGTGTGTATCCTGTCGCAAAATGCGGGCGGAAAGTCCTACACGATAGTAATAATTTGATTAAGGTATTTACGTCTATACTGCACTTCAGTAATGTGACTAAAATAGGAATACTCCACATGTCTTAATTCGATTTCTGTTTACTTCGAATATGACTTTAGCTGGATTAAGGTAATCAAAAATCTCTGTTTACATGGTAGATTCTTAATCAGAGTATTGTCTTAATTGTGTTAAAATCGGATTATTGTTGTCCATGTAAACATACTCACTGTAAACAACTGACTGAATTTTGAACTTTTGTGAATTCTCTCATACATAGGGCTGGGCGATATGGCAAAAAATTTAAATCTCGATTTTTTTTACGATTTTTAACTAGCCAACTTGAAAATGTAACTACAACATGATTCAAGTAACTTTTTCTTTATTAACCCTCTAGTTAAAGAGAATTATTTTGCAAGTGCACCACACATGATGTTGTCAACATGCTGTAAATGTTAAACAAATCACTTGTTAAATATCTTTGCAGAAAAGATGCATGAACTACAACTACATCTTGTACAAACTTGTCTTATACATATTATATGTTCAGAAATAATACGAGGAAAATGCTTTAAAAAAAATCTCTAAAGTCAAGGTAATTCAAAATCAAAATGACAAAGTATAACACCAGTAGACTATTATTAACTATAAATGTTCAGTAAAAACAATGAACAGCAGTTTTCAGCCTGTCATCATGATGCAAACATAAAATATCAGACATAAATATCAGTAGTAGTCATAGGTTTTTTTATTTGCTTGCACTTAGGCCTGTCACGATAACAACTTTTTGTTGTGCGATATGTTGCCCCAGAAATAATTGCGATAAGCGATATTGTCATTTTAAAGACCATTTTATGCCACTGAATATATAATCATAATGTAACAGCATAATAATGCAAGAAGGCCTACACACTTCCAAATAACAAACTTTTAATTTTTAAGAATATTTAGATCACGCAAATTAAGTATCAAAATATTAGATACCTTAAAAAACCTGAATAAATAGTAAATAAACATTTTCTAACAAAAAGTGCAAAGTAACAAGTAGAAAAAAAGAAAAATGCACCAAGAACTTCTATGGAGATTTTTCCATCTACAGATTTTTCCCTGACCTTCTTTTCTCTGTAAATTAAGGGTGTGCACTATTGCTGAAAAACACAATCACTACTTATCAGTCAGATGTCCGTATGCACAAAGGCACAGATCCCTAAACAAGATCATATCTGCAGATGAAACTTTTTTTGTAGAAGCATTTTTTTAATTTGAACTAGCACCTCATGACTACACCACGTCATGTACGAGAAGCTGCAAAAGACACAGGCGCAAGTGGAATGTACAAAACATTGTGACATAAATTTTTAAGTAAATATAATGGGCGATATATTATTGAATTATTGAGGTCATGTACATATATTGCGCGATAAGTCGATATATTGATTATTGCGACAGGCCTATTTGCACTGCTTTTCCATTGTTTTTTCATGTAAACATGGACACGTTTGGCTGTTGCACTCGCATCTCTTGCAGCGTCTCATGCATGAAACGGCATTCTAAAAACGCAGCGCTCAAGTTAAAAGAAGCTTCTTGCATGCTTTTCCTATTCCACTGCCCATGTCATTTCTTTGTCAACACAAAAGTGCATTCTGTGTGAATGGCGCTGAACGATATGAGCGCGTCACACGGATCGTTCTTTTCTCTTTACTGTTATCATTGGCATATTGTCAAAGTGTCTAATTCTAATGTTTGGCAATATTTCTATTCAAAATTGCGATTCCTCGATTTCTAAAAAATTAAATCGTGGCAAAGCATTTAATTCGAATTAATCGATAAAATCGCCCAGCCCTACTCATACACAAAGTGCAGATCAGATATAAGTAAGAGATTTATTTTGCAGTGTAGACAGCTTCAGTGATGATAACGGGAGTTGTATGTGTATGTGCGCAGACACAAAGTGTTTCTTTGCAAAGTGACATTGCCAACTAATGCTATCAAAAGCAATAGCATTTGTTATGTAGATACACATATGCCACCTTTGTTAATATAAGTTCATTTAAGTGAATTTCTGACCCTAGTACAAGCTCACATTGACAAAATGCAAATCTAAGTACATGTGCTTAATATTGACTGGAAGGATCTCTCTTATCTGTACAGCACGTAAAGGTCTAATTTGACATAATTTACAAGGGGTTTTATGAACTGGATTTATTAGGTAATGGCTCACGTGGGTGAATGAATGGAAAATGAGGACCAAGCACCTGAAATAACAAATTATTACAGACATATA
>NW_015540909.1:754100-755500 GCF_001515605.1 Sinocyclocheilus anshuiensis
TATATATATATAACTGATTTCTAAAAATCCATTTCTGCAATCCACAAGGGAGTGAAATCTAAAAATAAAAATCTGAATGACTTTAGTACACTACTTTTTAAATGTTTTTAAAAGAATGCTCTTATGCTAACACAAAGGCTGCATTTATTTGACCAAAAAAGGGAATATTACAATTTACAAAATAAAACGTTAAAAAATATTTAAAAATAATGTTTTCCGTTTTAAAATGTAGTGACGTGATGGCAAGCTGAACGTTCAGCAGTCTTCAGTCACATGATCATTCTATGCTGATTTGGTGCTCAAGAAACATTTCTTATTATTAGCACATTTTGAAAACATTTTATTGTTTTAGAACAGCATTTAATTGAAACATATTGAAAAATAAATTGAAATTTGATTTTTTTATTACATTAAAAATGTCTTTACTGTTACTTTTGACCAATTTAATGCACCCTTGCTAAATAAAAGTATTAATTTCTTTAAAAAAATCAAATCCTCTAAAAGCAGACAGGCACAAGCTAAGGTGACCTAGAACATAATCTTTTTTATCTTACAGAAAAAGATTGATTTACTCAGTATAGGTGTTGACTGACAATTCCAATTAAATACTCAATTCTGCAATGGAAGATATATATATATATTTTTTTATCTTATTAATCTTTAGGGGAAAAAATCCTCTTCTGAACCCTTTTTAACACAGCTTCTCAGACTTGCTTAAACAAGTCATATTTTTCTTCGGGCCAGTCTAATGTTTCCTGCTTAGAGACAGGTAAGTACAAGAGTCTCTTCAAGTAAATCTATAATAAAAAGTAAAGCAATTAGTATACGCTGACTTACACCTTTGCAAATACATTATATGCTAGATCAGTCATGAATGTACTTGTCTAATCTATGCAATACCGCAAACACAATATTTAATCTACCCGTCTCATCCTCCTTCCTCCCATGTTTTCACTGACAGCTGTCTCCATCTCTGTTTTGACTTGTTCTAAATGCAGCTCTACTCACCCTTCTGGTGCCCTTCAGCAATGACTAATAAAACTCTATAAAAAACGTGCATTACGTCTAAATTAACTAATATAAATCAAATATAATTTAGTTAATTGCATAAATAATTATGAACAAAACAGCATCATGTATTTATGCATTGCTTAATACAAAGAGCCGAATCGCCCATCACACAGATTGCATTTAAAAACATATGAGACTCATCACCACATCTTGTGCGCAACTGATGACGCTCCCTGACGTACACCTAACATTCGATTGTACTATTTTTGCATTCAAATGCAAATGTTTATTTTAAATTCGACTAATATTCATTTTTATATTCACAATGTCCTCATCACAGGCAGGTACAGCACTCATGTCCGTGTTTGTGTGTTTTGTATGTTTGTGCT
>NW_015540909.1:756244-766090 GCF_001515605.1 Sinocyclocheilus anshuiensis
CAAATCTCTACTGCGCAGACTCTGGCTCCAAATGACGTCATTTACTCAAGATGGCAGCGGCCATACTGAGATGCTTTGACTTCACTTTTCTATAGTGGAAGGAATAGGAGACACGTCGTCCATCTTTTTTACATTCTATGTGTGAGACGCGAGTGCAGCAGTCATATTTGTCCGTCTAAAAATGAGCTGAATTTGCGTTCTGTGTGAATGGCTTGGTTTCTGTTTTAACCTAATTAAGATCAGCTACTATATTTCTCTAATATTTTGAATGAATAACGCAGCAGCGGCGCGTTTACATCTTGTGCGCAACTGATGACGCTCCCTGACGTACACCTAACATTCGATTGTACTATTTTTGCATTCAAATGCAAATGTTTATTTTAAATTCGACTAATATTCATTTTTTTATTCACCATCTCCTCATCACAGGCAGGCACAGCACTCATGTTCATGTTTGTGTGTGCTGTCTGTGTCACTCATAGCACGTGCCTATATCGAAAAACATTTCTATCGTCATCGAAGGTGTACCGTCGATATATATCGATACCATTTTATCGCCCAGGCCTACTGACTGAAATAATTATGTTAATAAACCATCAAGAACCAACAAGGCCAAATATTTAATAAAACTCCAGTGGTTTGGTTTTGTGTCAGCTTTAGTCAAACCCATCTTTTACACAATATATTCTGCTGCTATATTAAGTGGAATAATTACAATATTTACAGTGATGTAAATATGCATGCACACACAGTAAAACCATTGGGTTGGAGATAAATCATATACAGTCAAACCAAAATTTATTCAGACACCTTCAACATTTCTCACATTATCACAGTTTATTCGCTATAGTTTAGAAAATGGTAATAAAATATGACAAGAACTCAGAGTTAAACTGTGTCAGAACAAATTCATCTTGATAATGTCAGATAACTTTGATAGAAAGGTATGTAATGAATTAGGTTGAATAGCTGTCAGCGGTTAGAAGTTAATTTAAGTACACAATTAGATAATACCAATTTAGGTCAACCAATTGCCAAGTAATGCTTAATTTTGTTCAGTCTGTGGTGTAAAAAGGTCCCATTAGCAATGAAAGGAAAACACTTAAAGAGCAGGTCATATGGTATTTTAAAGTGTCCTAATATTGTGTTGGAGTCCCCTACAACAGGTTTAAATGCATCTAAGGTCAGAAAACATTGTAATTTTCTCAGAATATACATTTAATATTAGAGTCATTTGCCAATGATTTCTAAACGATTCGTTCCAAGCAAGTTCGGAGCAAACCCCTCCCTTCCATAAGCCTACTCTGCTCTGATTGGTCAGTTGGCCAAGCCTGCTGTGATTGGCACAGAGAGGAGTCTCTGGCACCAGAGAGGCGCTAACATTGACAAAGCACTTTTGCATAAAACAATAATATAGTGCTCCAATCCGCTCTTATAATAATGACATAAAATACAAAAACACTTATGCAAGCGGTAAGCGTGAAGCTGTGTGCAGCAAAAATGACGCGAATACTGAGGAAACGATGGATGGGTTTCACGCGAAAGTAAAGTAAAAGACCACTTCTTAAACCAAAGGTGAACATGTTGGTATTTTTGTGGGACAAAAACATGCAAGCACTGTCACCGACAGCAAGTTTAGTTTTACTTTTCTTTTTGTTTTCATTTTGAAAAGCTTGTTATCTCTGCTGTTTACCTCACGTTATGCTATGGAGGCTCTCTTTTTTATTTATTTGATTCCTCAGTGTTTGCTAAACATTCTGTAATTTATTAGTCGGTATATAATACAGCATGTGGTGTATGTCATGCCTCGTCTTATTCGTTTTTGTTAATAAAAGTTTTATAAGCTAGTTTGTCATTGTATCTTAGGTCACTATAATCGTGATAAGAAATTTTCATACCGTTACATCCCTAGGCAACAGGCAAAAGATTAGAAAATATGATGACTCGTTAAGGTGATTCAGAACCGACTCGCTCTTTTGAGAGACAATATCTTTATTTAGCATGCACTTTTTTGATTAACAACTTTGCAGAGTGTTTTCATTTAAGGATAGCTACGTTATAAACTGCAAAAGATATATTTTTCAAAAACCCATATGACCTGCTCTTTAATCTTCGACACAAAGAATTTAATATTATTAGTGAAATGTACTCAATTATTTTAAGTTTTCAAAAGTCTGTGATTTTAAGTAAGGTCTGTTTGTATTTGACTTTGAATTATCTTGTACAATTAAAGGTGGGGTAAGCGATTTTTCAAGTTTTTCATTCCACTGTTAAAGACAATTAAAAAGGTTGAAATAATGTGGTCTGACGACTTCAACAAAAAACAAAAACATCAATTAACAACCTCATAGCTCACAGTAGGCCTGTCTTTAACGATTTAGAGGTTATTGTTAAAAATCAATTCCCCTATGGAGAAAATAAATGAATGGGATTTTCACTTCCAGAACCTGACTGTTGTGCTATATAGAGCCAGATGGTTCAAAGAAAAGAAATGTTCAAGATGAGCAGCAACTTGGTGTTGATCTGTCAATGTCCGTGTTATTACAGAGGTCTGATATCTGATGGCACATTCAATTACACTGACATATGTGACATATGAGACACATTTGATACTCTGCCAAAAAATGGAAGTACACTTGTAGTCTTTTACATTTGAAGGATGTCTAATTAAAATGTCACCACGAAAACAATATGATGTGTGCATGAGACAAGAGCAAGTGAAGTCTCAGTTTAGGACAGCATGCTATTGATTTCTGACACAGCTACTGACCTCTAAAGATCTGAGATTCCATAGTAGAGCTATAATATCTTTAGAGAAAATGATCTTGTAACATTGTAACCGCCTAAGGGAAAGATTTTGTTACATAATTTCAACTTTTTAATAACATCATGAAAGTGAGAGCTTCTTTACTCTCTGTCAATAAATTAAAGTAATGTATTGCCATTATCTAATAATGCAGGAGTCATTAGAAAGACATCCTTTTGTGGAGGATGTCCTTGTTCTTGTGACTGCCTAATGGTTAACTTTTTTGATATCTTAAAGGGATAGTTCACCCAAAAATGAAAATTCTGTCATTAATTACTCACCCTCATGTCGTTCTAAACCCGTAAAGACCTCCGTTCATCTTCGGAACACAAATTAAGATATTTTTGATGGAATCTGACAGCTCTCTGACCCTCCCATAGACAGCAATGTAATTACCGCGATCAAGGTCTAGAAACGTAGCAAGGAGATTGATAAAATAATCCATGTGACATCAGGGGTTCAACCGTAATTTTACGAAGCTACGAGAATACTTTTTGTATGCAAAGAAAACAAAAATAACGATTTTATTCTACTATTCGTCTCCTCCGCGTCACCCTGGTGCCATTTTGGAGAATATCCACTGAGCTAGGGCTGGGTGATAAATTGATAACGATAATTATCGCGCGATATAAATTTCCTCGATAAACAATAACAAGAGGTCGATAAATTTTAAATATAATGTTTACGAGGCAAAGGCGGAACGAAAGAGCGCAACTCATTTGAAGCGCGTCACTCGGACCATTTATCCGCTTGGATCAAAGTTTAAACGGCGGCGCAGCGCGAGCTTCACTAGAGCAGATGAGTTCACTCGCTGAGGAGTCTCGATCAAACGGTGCTGTGTGAGATCCAGTGTGAAGCGCTTGCATTCAGCGAAGAACACAAATAACTCTGTTTACAGCCAGATGTAGGCCTGTAGATATATTTTTCAAAAACCCATATGACCTGCTCTTTAAGCAAAACGTGGTCAGTAGGTCAAAAGTGTCTGAGTAATCGTCCCATATTTATTATCAATTTGACAGGTTTTTGGGGTATAATATGTCACAGTATACATCGCTTCATCATCACTTACATAAATGAAGTATAGTGTCCTGCAGCCACTAGTAAAAATACATAAAAAATTATATCTGCTGTCTGAATAATTTTTGGTTTGACTGTATATAAACTGATATACTATTGTTGACTATGAAAGAAATGGGAAATACTGCGGGAAGCAGAAGCTCTAAATCAACAACTTTTACGGAAACATGAGTAGAGGCAAAACTGGCTGAACTTGTTTGTTCTCTGTGATAAGCCAACACAAGAGGAAAGACCACATCAAGTTGTCACAAAATAACTATCAAACTCGACAAAATCACTGGATCTCAAAGCAGGTCTCATATGACGTCACAGCTATCATGATGATAATGTCCATGGACATTAGAGCTGCACTGCAATGATCTGTCAATTTACAGCATGTCCGTGTTATTACAGAGGTCTGATATCTGATGGCACATTCAATTACACTGACATATGAGAACTTCCCATCACATTTGATACTCTGCCAAAAAATGGAAGTACACTTGTAGTCTTTTACATTTGAAGGATGTCTAATTAAAATGTCACCACGAAAACAATATGATGTGTGCATGAGACAAGAGCAAGTGAAGTCTCAGTTTAGGACAGCATGCTATTGATTTCTGACACAGCTACTGACCTCTAAAGATCTGAGATTCCATAGTAGAGCTATAATATCTTTAGAGAAAATGATCTTGTAACATTGTAACCGCCTAAGGGAAAGATTTTGTTACATAATTTCAACTTTTTAATAACATCATGAAAGTGAGAGCTTCTTTACTCTCTGTCAATAAATTAAAGTAATGTATTGCCATTATCTAATAATGCAGGAGTCATTAGAAAGACATCCTTTTGTGGAGGATGTCCTTGTTCTTGTGACTGCCTAATGGTTAACTTTTTTGATATCTTAAAGGGATAGTTCACCCAAAAATGAAAATTCTGTCATTAATTACTCACCCTCATGTCGTTCTAAACCCGTAAAGACCTCCGTTCATCTTCGGAACACAAATTAAGATATTTTTGATGGAATCTGACAGCTCTCTGACCCTCCCATAGACAGCAATGTAATTACCGCGATCAAGGTCTAGAAACGTAGCAAGGAGATTGATAAAATAATCCATGTGACATCAGGGGTTCAACCGTAATTTTACGAAGCTACGAGAATACTTTTTGTATGCAAAGAAAACAAAAATAACGATTTTATTCTACTATTCGTCTCCTCCGCGTCACCCTGGTGCCATTTTGGAGAATATCCACTGAGCTAGGGCTGGGTGATAAATTGATAACGATAATTATCGCGCGATATAAATTTCCTCGATAAACAATAACAAGAGGTCGATAAATTTTAAATATAATGTTTACGAGGCAAAGGCGGAACGAAAGAGCGCAACTCATTTGAAGCGCGTCACTCGGACCATTTATCCGCTTGGATCAAAGTTTAAACGGCGGCGCAGCGCGAGCTTCACTAGAGCAGATGAGTTCACTCGCTGAGGAGTCTCGATCAAACGGTGCTGTGTGAGATCCAGTGTGAAGCGCTTGCATTCAGCGAAGAACACAAATAACTCTGTTTACAGCCAGATGTAGGCCTGTCACGATAACAACTTTTTGTTGAGCGATATATTGCCCCAGAAATAATTGCAATAAGCGATATTATTGTCATTTTAAGCCACTGAATATATAATCATAATGTAACAGCATAATAATGCAAGAAGTCCTACACACTTCCAAATGACAACAAACTTTTAATTTTTAAGAATATTTAGATCATGGAAATTAAGTATCAAAATATTAGATACATGTTAGATACATGTACATATATTGTGCGATAAGTCGATATATTGATTATTGCGACAGGCCTAGCCAGATGAAACACAGCGCTGACAAACAGGAGAAACACTGCGCAACGATACAGTCAGAAGACTTTTTAATCTACAAATTGCCATTATTTACCATAGATTTACTGTAGCAATAACTACAGGCCGGTGGAGTAAATGCTAATGCGCGACACCTGCGCCACTCACCGGTCTCGAGTCCCACGGAGGAGCTCCGGAAGGATAAAAGGAGGAGTGACGACAGTGTTGGACGAGAGAGGACCAGGCCTGGGCTTTATTTTGTTTTGTGTGCGGCAGTCATTTAAAGTTTTCTTTAAATGTTCGCCGGTTCCCGCTTTCTTCTTCCCGAACTACGAACTTTGCTACAAACATAAATCTACATCTGCATCCTAACTTAAGCTACTATTAAATGTGTATTTCTAAGAGACAAAAAAATGTATATTATTATTAATATTATCAGGCAACACAAACCTGTTTCTTGATTTGAAACAATATTACTCATTAGAACGTACAGAACTAAGAAATTATTTTTTTCTATTAAGATATTTATTTTGTTAACGAAAAATGACTGGAAAAGTGTAAAGAATTCAAAAACGTGAAGTGTTTGTCGTGGTCTGACCATAAAGAATAGTTTAAAACCACAGTTAACCGTCTGGTTTTTACAACTTTCACATTGGAGCAAAAATCTGCCTTTAAACTTGAAAGAAATACAAATTTGACATTTATCGTGATAATTATCGATATCGACAGATAATGTAAAAAAAAAACATTATCGTGATAATTTTTTGGCCATATCGCCCAGACCTACACTGAGCCATCTGCGTGCCGCAGCTGACACAGAATAGCATACACTGTTTACGTTCAGTGGATATTCTCCAAAATGGCACCAGGGTGACGCGGAGGAGATGAATTGTTGAATAAAGTCGTTATTTTTGTTTTCTTTGCATACAAAATGTATTCTCGTAGCTTCGTAAAATTACGGTTGAACCCCTGATGTCACATGGATTATTTTACCGATCTCCTTGTTACGTTTCTGGACCTTGATCGTGGTAATTACATTGCTGTCAGAAAGCTCTCAGAATTCATCAAAAATATCTTAATTTGTGTTCCGAAGATGAACGGAGGTTTTATGGGTTTGGAACGACATGAGGGTGAGTAATTAATGACAGAATTTTTATTTTTGGGTGAACTAACCCTTTAAGAATGTAGAGGAATTTGGATACCTCTGTGTGTGCATTTAAGATAAAAATCTATCTATCTATCTATCTATCTATCTATCTATCTATCTATCTATAACACATTTCTGTCTGTCTCAGTACGCCGCCAGCTGTAGTTCAGAGATGCTGTCAGGTCTCTGCGGCTGATTCTGGTGTTTCTCTGTGAGTCTGTGTTAGTTTCTTTCTCTGGGTTTGGTCAGTGCAGGTATTTCTGACCCACTGGCGCGTTCAGACGCTCATAAATACTCGTTATCACCCACAATCTAATAAACGTCCTAAAGCTCCTCCAGCACTTCCAGGAATGTGTGCTCATCTTTCTAAATATTGTTGTTCCTCGTTGAACATCATATTTACTCCCTTTTTTTTTAGGATAATGAAAAATCATGATGTTTGTGCTTTATCTATAACAGCTTTTTGTAACATTGTTATCTCATCTGAGGCCCAGTGATACAGAAGAAAATAATAGTAGTATTATTATAAATAAAAGTAATAAACAACCGTGCACAAATATTGTGGCAACTTTCTTTGACTTAGTCTATGACTTTATAAGTAATGGTTTTTATGACATCAAGGCTCCTTTGAGAAAGGTTTCAGAATGAGGTTTTCTTACCTTCTGGGCTGAGATCGGCGGTCATCTTCCCCACTGCCAGACTCCTTTAAAACAATAAATAAAAGGAAACAGATTTATTATTTGTACTGATCTGTAGCCTAATATACTACCTCTGGTTGTAACTCTCATGCTAAACAATATGATGAAACTGCAATGTAAAGATTAGCATAAAATCAATCTTTAATACTTTTAAAAAATCAGTTCATGCAGAGACAGAGCATCCACTAAAATTTAGTGTTGTATTTTAACTTCACAAGGTTAGCTTTAGTTGAAGTTAACTTAATGTTGTATTTTTGCTTAAAAATATTTTTTATATTTCACAAAAATTTAATTGAGCTCAAACACTGATTGACAAATGCCCTGTAGTACCACCGTGGTACCCCATTGATTAGGGCTGGACGATATGGCCAAAATTTATATCACAATATATTTCTTAATTTCGGTCGATACGATATAATTCCGATATCGATATGAACACTATTAAAAAAGCCTCATAAAAACTGCCAAGAACACCCACAACAGATGTCTGTACCTACAAACTTATGAAAAATTAATTTGCCAAGTCTATGAAACCTCTTCCTATAAAACTATTTAATGTTCACCTTTTATTTGTATTTAGCCTTCATACAAACAAGAAATGTGAAATCAATGTCAAATAAACATCTCAGACTCACCTTATTAATTATTATATTTAACTTCAAACTATAGGCTAACATACCAGTCAAAAGTTTTTGAACAGTAAGATTTTTAATGTTTTTTTTTTTTTAATAATTCTCTTCTGCTCACCAAGCCTGCATTCAGCTTTCTTGCCAGTGATCAATACATTTTAAAGAAACAGTTCAGAGTAGCATAGCATCTTTATCCAGATAGTAGAACATAGACAGACAAAGTAAGTCACAATATCATATTAAGAAATAGTGTGATAAAGGTTGACAGGATATTTGGAAGCTTGCTTTTCTCATGGCACAACAAGCTCTCTAAACACTGAAGAAATTTCCACCAGCCTACTTGTGTGGAATAAAAATTCTATTGCAAAAACAAGAGTCACATCAGTATTAGGCCTAATTTGAAATGCATTGCATCTGTAAGACTGAGATTTGCCATGTTCGGAAATACATTGAATGCAAAAAGACGGGTTATCACAGAACAAATTATTTCAAGCAACTCATGACAGACATGACCCTAGATGGGAATGATTTTGCATAAACACAAATGAAAGCTCAGTGTTTTGCATTATGGAAATGTTTTGGTCCATGAAATCTGTGTTTGAATCATTTGGTTTTTTGAGCAGCAAATGACTGTCAATCCAGACCTCCAAAATATTTGACTATCCAATGCATACCTTAGTCATAAGCACAGTTCACACGAGAGTATAGTCAAAGCACAGTACAGCAAACCAAGACCAGACTAGTATTAACTTGGTGCACCGTAGAAATCAAATTTCAGGAGACTCACAAGACACTCTCACATGAGATTTCTCACAGATATCACATGATACAAGATCTTAGAAAGACAACAAAATTAATGCATATAAGAGATAATACTTGTCCACTGCTTACTTAACAGAACATGTTTAGCAAACAGGTTGGAAGTCTTTTTGAAGTGTACTGCTCAAGAAGATAATAGTGAAAGTAGATATTGGTTCCTAGAACCTGAAACCGAACCTTCAACCTCTGTAATACTGACCCAGATTTTAGCAGCACCATCATGGCTGCAGTTTCGGCAACTGAATAGACAACACTGACATGTCATTCAACTCAGTAGTGGTAAAAATGAATTGCATTATAATAGGTCTTGCCTTTTACCCTTACATACAAAATGACCTACGAATGCTAACATTCCTCTAGGCCAAGTGAATTAGATGGCTGTCAAAGTTAAAGGATTAGTTCACTTTCAAATTAAAATTTCCTTATAATTTACTCACCCCCATGTCATCCAAGATGCTTACGTCTTTCTTTCTTCAGTCGAAAAGAAATTAAGGTTTTTGATGAAAACATTCCAGGATTATTCTCTTTATAGTGGACTTCAACGGCTACCAAATGGTTGAAGGTCAAAATTACAGTTTCAGTGCAGCTTCAAAGGGCTCTCTACACGATACCAGATGAGGAATAAGGGTCTTATCTACACTGTAAAAAAAAATAGTAATCTGTAGTTTTTACAAAATAATTTTGGCAGCTGTGGTTGCCAGAATAATTTAGTAAAAAATACAGAAAAAGCCGGCGGTTTTAATTTCAAATTTTGGCTTTTTCTTTCTTTTCTTTTTCTTTTTTGGGGGGATTTTTTTCATGTTTTAAATCATTTCAAATATCAGTATTCAACGTTTTATAT
>NW_015540909.1:766153-766993 GCF_001515605.1 Sinocyclocheilus anshuiensis
AATATACATAACTAATAACAAAAACTATTAAAAAAACATGATTATTTAAACAAAATACTTTCAAATGTGGAGTGTCATGCAGGGAATTCTGGGAATATCAGTTTACAGTTTTTGACTGTAAATTATACATTGATTTGTTCTTTTTTACTTCTAAAAACTGTCAAATTAACAGCATTTTACTGTAAAATTACATGAAATGTCTGGTTAGATATTTTACAGTTTTTCCCTGTATATAGTACGGGAAATTACTGTTAACCTATTAACAGTTTTTTTCCGTAGCGTTTTGACAATTTTACAGTTAAAATTACACTTATTTTTTTACAGTGTAGCGAAACGATCTGTCATTTTCTAAAAAAAAAAAAAAAAAAAGAATATTTTCATCAGTATTTTTGTTTTCCAATAAAAATATCTAAACATCCTTAAATCCAGATACTTAAGATGCAAATGTAAAATTAAGTCTTAAAACTAACTCTATAAACAAAAATGTGCGCCTTTCACTGCTCTGCGATGCACGTCCATGACTTCACGTAATACATAATTACTTTGACACGCTTGACGTAGGCGGAAAGACCGACTCAGTCAGTGTTTACAAATGTGGAGAAGGAGGACCGTTCATGTGAAACACGGACCTTATTTTAGGGATTTAACCGAAATCCCATTCAAAAAACCCCATTGACTCTGGGACGATGGAACCGGAAGTGCTAAAATGCTAACTCACTTCCGGGTTTTTGCCTACTTACAGTATAAAACTGTAATTTACAAACAAGAAAATTTTTATGTAAACCAGTAAATTCAACAATGCACACTGCTATTAAAATCTGTTTTGTACCTTTAACATAC
>NW_015540909.1:767046-782552 GCF_001515605.1 Sinocyclocheilus anshuiensis
AGTCAGTGTTTACAAATGTGGAGAAGGAGGACCGTTCAAAAGTTGTTGTACGTTCAATGACACATATTCAAATGTCTTGTGTCAGTTTATCGTTTAAAATGGTGACTTCGTGTGAGTATCCTGGAAGTTTAAATCTTTTGAAACCTAACTTCCGCCTACGTCAAGCGTGACCTTTTCAACGTAATTACATATTACGTGAAGTCATGGACGCGCATCGCAGAGCAGTGCAAGGCAAGCATTTTTGTTTATAAAGCTTTTTTTTTTTTAGAAAATGACCGATTGTTTCGCTAGATAAGACCCTTATTCCTCGTCTGGTATCGTGTAGAGCTCTTTGAAGCTGCACTGAAACTGTAATTTTGACCTTCAACCGTTTGGTAGCCGTTGAAGTCCACTATAAGGAGAATAATCCTGGAATGTTTTCATCAAAAACCTTAATTTCTTTTCGACTGAAGAAAGAAAGACGTAAACATCTTGGATGACATGGGGGTGAGTAAATTATCAGGAAATTTTAATTTGAAAGTGAACTAATCCTTTAATGTCTTAAATATTTATTAAATGTGTTGTGCTAGCTGTCTAAAGACAGCTAGGAAATTATAATTAATTACAATGCTTTTATTATATCAACAGACCTTGTTTTTAGTAGTGAGGAAACAAAGTAAAAAAAATCTTATAATTGAATGAAACTAGTATAAATCCTATAAAACAAAAATAGTTTGTATTTGTGTTTCTAAATTTGAAATTATATTTATTTTGAAGAGCCACACAAACAAATCTGAACTGAACAGAATTACTCTTTAGGCTTATACGTCTAATAACGGGTACAAAAATAAAAAATAAAATATTAGTAAAAGACAAGCTTTTGTATATATAGGCTGCATGGAAAATAAATGGCGCCTGGTGAGGGGGTGCCTGACAAGAAAATCATTAAATATTGGGGTCTTTTTTTTATTTTTGAAAACCCTTGTTTTACGTTAGTTTGAGCAAAAATGCTGCCTCCTGCTATTCAGTCTAGTTTTACACATTTATAATCCCATTTCACTATCCTACTGTTTACTATGACTAGATCAGTTTTCAAGGGGACAGCTGTGTTTACTTCCTGGTTCCAAAACGACTTTCGTTTGAAGACCAATCACATCGTCATCATCAAATTTGCATATGAATATGAATTATTTGATACATTGTCAAAAAGAAGCTTTGAGTCACAGCCTAGTCTTTGGAGTCATTTGAGCAATTATTACAAAACACTTCCTGACTGTGGCATGCCACTGCAAACAACCGGTAGATTTAGCAGAAAATCTCCACGATTCAGATACAGCCCATGTCTCACGCTCGCCACATATTTGTTGGGCCATATGGACAACAATGTTATTCCGAGTCTATATTTCACGCATGCGTATTTCTATAGCGTCTGAGGACAAACGGACTATAGGAAAGAGCGGAAATGAACCCAAAAGTACCGAGGCGGTAGAAGGTGTCGGAGAAAAAAAGATGCGAGTCACTTACCGAAACGCACGGGCTAGAGGTTGCGCTTGGAGTAGGCGACCGCTGCACAGTTACCAACGCCATTCAGGCTCCGGTAAACGGATACCTGAGAGAAACTGGCGGTGGCGAGACAGACATAATTGTGTCAGGGGATATCAGCCGCAGCTCGTCCGTTGCTACTGCTCTGTCGCGCTTCCTCTCTGCGACTGCTCTGCGCATGCGCCGGAACCGCCAGCTGTCAAGATTCAGTGGCCTCAAGCCATGGTTAACTGTGTGTGTACTGAAGAAGCATGTGAAATTATGAGTTAAACACCATTTCAAAAAAGTCCAGAGTGGGGTTCTATTAATAATCTAGGTTATTTTTAAAAATACCACATGTATGTCCACTGCTATTAAATGAATAGTCCACCCAAAAATGAACATTCAGTCATCATTTTCACATCAAATGTCATTTTAAACTTGTATTACTTTATTTATTCTGTGGAATGTAAAATAAGATATTTTGAAAAATGTCATTGTATGGACAAAAATACAATGGAAGTCAATTAGAACAAAAAAATGTTAGATAAACAACATTCTTCAAAACATCTGGTGTGTTCCACAAAAGAAAGAAATTCATGCAGGTTTGGAACAACATGAGGGTGAGTAAATGATGACAGAATTCTTAATAAATTAATTGAATAGACTAAATAAATATAAGATATACATACAAACAAGTAGGCTATAAAATCGTACATAACATCTCTGTTATCTCAGATGATGGGCAGACAGGAAATGGGTTTACAGACAAGCTGTGACTTTTCTTTTGCTCGTAACCTCCACTCGCACACTGCTGTTTCACACATGCCAAAGAAAATGCAAATTAGTTCTTTGTGGCCCATGTGATACTTTCAAAGATGAATAGATACTACACAGTTTTGCTTGGTGGCCCTAAGCATTCGACACACACAGCTTCACCCAGTATGCTAGTGGAAACTTTCTCCTACCTTATTTTGCTCTATTTGCCTCTTACCATTCAACCACATCCATGGATCCACTGTTTACCTAAGTCTCACTGAATGGCATTAACAGTGAGAGTAGAGAAAATGAGATTAGGATTACGGCAGGTATAACAGAGTTTGGGTTAATGGTGGGATAAAATAGAAGGAATGCCGTCCAATGTATTGAACTACTTTAAAATCATTTAAAATATTCAAATCAGTTCATTTAAAAAAAAAAAAGGCATTTACAGAAAACCAGCACAAATGTAAACTCTTGTTTTAAAATGGGCAAAAATCATATCATGGACATGTAGTCTAAATATGCTTGTATGTCTATACACATAATAGAAATAACAACTGATGTACTCAATTACAAGCTAAAACACAAACCACTAAAAAGTAGGCCAACCTTCAATCAAATCAACCTTTGTAATATATGTATATGACATACAGTACTAAACATATTAGAAAACAACATGAACAACATCTGTAGAATTCAAATATTCGTAACACTGTTTGTTATGTAAGCCAGTTGCTAAATGAATAAAATGTGTGCTTTCTTTTTTTACAAAAGCATGATCCTAACTTGTCTGGGGTGTGGTGCTTGGTGATTTAGTGCAATACTAAAGAGATTGTCACCATCTAGTGGCAGCCTGTTCTCTTGCATATGGAAACAAGATTAAATATATAGTATATTAGCTGTATTTGAATAATTATTAACTATTTATCTTTAATTTTGCTTGAATTAGTTTTCTCTACATTCCTTTATTTAACATCTAAACATTTAATTAAAAATCGGTTAAGTTTCACTGGGAGCTTTATCAAATGGTGAAATTGTGGGGGGGAAATATGATGGTGCTGCAGTTAAAAACTTTATATTACTTTGAAATTCAGCTATTAAAATAATGAAACTTAATTCATGCACATTTATAAACATACAAGTTCCATACCTATGACGTCACTTTGTAGGCGGATCGGCTGTTCGCATGTGACACAAAGAATAGACAAAAAGCCTATAGGATTTTTCCATAGGCTTTTGGATTATCGCAAAAAATAAGCTCTGTGTTCAACCATAGTTCATGAAACGTACACGTTTTGTCCATCAAGATAATCTTCACAAAATAATATAACTGATTAATTTTGAAGCCTAAATAAAAGCGCCAGAACTTAAAAGCTCAACTTAGGCTATAAACGAACTACACCTCCACGGTCCTTCAACGTCACCACCACCATGCTCCCGACAACTTTTTCAAACTGATTTCAGTGAAAAGGATTTACTCTGTATATGAATTTTAACCCACGCTACATGAACCTTTTCATATAAACTGGAATAAATACAAAACTAGAGCCAAACTAAAACTGAAATGAGACATTAATAATAAATAGTATAGTGAATAAATGAAATAATCATAACTAAAGGACATATGAAAGCACGTATTTCTACATTTCGAAATAAGGTGCATTAAAAGTCAATAAATCCTTGATTAATATATTTAAATTAAAAACGTGTCTCCACGTACTATTCGATAAAATTCCAGTGCATTTCATCTATCAAATAACAGCAGAGTGAGCGAGTTTTTGGTTATGGTAAGAATAAACGTATTTGAGAGAATAAAGTACCACATTTCAGCTATCATTTTGTTAGGGTGGGTACACAAAATGTTATTTTATCCTTGCTTCTAGGAAATCCTCAATCTATATGCTTTCTAACAGATTCATGTGGCCATAAACATTTAAATTTAACGCGGCACTATGCATCGTTAAAGTTTCACTTTCCCCCGCTGTGACAAAGCCGGTAAATGTTGTGTTTACATTGAATAATCGTAATATGAGTTTACCTTATGGTACGAACCCAGAGTCTCTGCATCAGCAGGAAAGCGATATAACGAGCTTCCATCTGAAGACTTGTTGCATTTCGGGGCAAAGCAACAACAACAACAACAACAACAACAACAACAACAAAAAACCTTGTCGAACAACAATATCAAATGCAGGGAACTATTATATTGCGGGAAACTATTAACTGGTTATTCTACAACTAAACGTATTACAAATTATACTACGATTGGAAAATACTGTAAATTGATCAAACTATTCGGCGTGATGACGTTAAATGTCTCCGACAGCGCCTGTAGTCATTTAGCAACTTGTTAGCAACCGTCTTTTTTAAGAAACGTAACAGTTTAAAAAATCAGGAGTGGGGAGTAACTGGTGTGTTTTATGTCGTAGAATAAAACGTGAAAGTATCTTGAGCCTGTGTGAAACACGGACCTTATTTTAGGGATTTAACCGAAATCCCATTCAAAAAACCCCATTGACTCTGGGACGATGGAACCGGAAGTGCTAAAATGCTAACTCACTTCCGGGTTTTTGCCTACAAAGTGACATCATAGCTCGTTTACGGAAAAGGAATATCCTTCAATTCACATACGGCACTTTCATAATAATGTAAACGTAATCATTATGACTCATTTATAATCATGCAAAGAGTTATTTATATTTATCTTTTTTTGTAAAATAATTGTGATTAATTGCCTTCCGTTTCTGTTTTGCTGTTTTAACGTTGAAACGATTTTTAAATTATCGAATCTGCTATACGCTAGATATTTACCGAAGCAAGATGGCGACCTCTGGTAAACAGTAAGTGTCTCGTGTAAACTTATAGTTAATTTGTCCAATTACACAAGACATAGTTAAATACTTTATTGTGTATATCGACGGACATTGCACAATGGCTGTGTAAGCATGTTGTAAAACAGTATCTTGATAAGAATGAGCTAATACTGCTATCCCTAAAACACATGACCATACGGTCACGTTACCTACATTATAAATCGTAAATAAACTGTATTTACATGTTGCATTTTACTAAACCTCTAATTCGCTCTATGTAATATTATTGCTTTTTTTGTTTGCGAACTGTCCTTGTATGAAATTGGCAGTGCATTGGTTGCCTTCCTCTACTGGAAAAAAATAAAAAATTAGCTACAGCCATGCTATGCTGGTTCAGTGGTTTTAGCTGGTTTCAAATAGACGTAACTGGTATAATCTGGTCTTGGCTTGGCCAATCTGGTGTTCAGCTGCTTTTAGCTGGTTGGCCACCAAGCAAAAACCTCTCTAAAACCAGCTATGACCAGCCAAACAGCATAGGCTGCTTTTAACAGTTTTTGTTGTTGTTGTTGTTTTCTTCACCAGAGACAATGCTTGTTAAAAAAGATGAAAGTGTTAAACTAAGTCTTAATTAACCATGCCACGTAGTAAACAGTTACTAAGCTGTATTCATGCTTTTTTATGTGCATTTCAGGTATGGGCTCATTTTGCCCTTTGATATTCTTCTAGTCAATAACTAGAAGAATAGGTTACACTTTACTTGAAGGGGTGTGCATAAGACTGACATGACACCTACATAATCATGACATGACATATGTCATGAATATGAAGGTTTTTTATGCATGTTTATGACAACTGTCATTAAGTGTCATTCGCTCAGTTATGTAATTTTTAATGCAAAGATGACATTGTTTGAGATGTCTTTGTTATGGGCTAGGGTTAGGGTTAGGGCTGGGCAAAAAAAAAAATCGATTTTTCGATATATCGTTTTTTAAAATGTGGTCGATTCAATATCGATTCTCGAAGGCCACGAATCGATTTTTTTCAATATTTATTTCCACAAACATTGAACATAAGATGTACGTTAATCTTATTACTAGTCTAATCCACTAGATGTCACCCCCTTATTTGCCTTGCGCGATGTTACAACGGAGAGTCCGCCATTCATTCATTGCTTAAAATGGCGGATTCAGGAGCGTTCCCGACGTCAACACCACCTTCCAGGGCTCTACAGTGCGACTGAAAACTACTGCGTGCGACTATAAACATTTTTTTAGGAGCACCAGTGCGACTGACCCGATCATCATCATACTTGTGATTGCGCTCAGGGGAGCTTCAAATGTTTCTACGTGTTTTTGCAGCGTTGAGTAATGTATCACAGACATATCTCACGAATCCTTTCATAAGCAAAGTGAGAGATTCATTGCGCAGTGTAGAGAGCTTCGTTGATTATAGATGTGAGATCGAGATGAACTAAGATGAGTGCCAGCTTTTAATGATTTTTAAAGGAGTTTGTAAATGTGATACTGATTTAATACAATACAATTCAATAAACAAGAAGTTAATATTAAGTGACTTACATTGTCTGACTATAACACTATTGTCTGATTTTGCTCTATTTCGTCGTTGAAAATAGTTTGAACCAAAGTCACAGCTCAGCCGCTGCGCGTCTCAATTCAAACACAGCGGTGTCACGTTTATGATTGACCTGCGTTTTTTAAACGAATCTAGTGATTCATGATTACCCATTCATAAAGACAGTCACTTGATTCATTCCTGAATGAATCAGCCATTCGAATTAATCAATTGAATGAATGATTCAGTGATAAAAATCATTGACTTACCGCCACCTATCAGAGGTATGGAAGCGTTTTAGATTTCGCAAGCATGATGACAAAAATACTGTGGACAAGAACAAAGCTATATGCCAAACAGCTGATGGGCCCTATTGACTTGACTTCCATAGTATGGAGAAAAATATATGGAAGTCAATGGGGACCAAAACAGTTTGGTTATTTGCATCAAAATTCTGTCTATTCATTGTATGCATTTGAAATATAGAGTTGGGTTTTGTTTTATTGTACCCAAGTGTACCTAAAATAAAAAGTGTTTAATATACAGGTTTGTGGCTCTTAATTTCCTATTAATTAACCATTTGTAATCTTATGTTCACTGTTCATTTTTTATAAATATAGGATTTGTATTATATCTATATTCATTCATTTAGTCAAATCGAATCGAGAATTGAAATCGAATATCGAATCGGAAATCGAATCGAATTGAGAGCTTGAAAATCGAATCGAATTGGAACATCTGAATCGATACCCAGCCCTAGTTTGGGTTAGGTCAAATAATGTCATATTTGCATTAAAAATGACATAACTGAGCGAATGACACTTAACGAAAGTTGTCATAAACATGCATAAAACCTCCTTCATATTCATGACGTGTCATGTCATGATTATGAAGGTGTCATGTCAGTCTTATGCACACCCCTTCAAGTAAAGTGTTACCAAAGAATATCAAAGTGTAGTAAAAAAATAAAGTCATTTGTGCTACAAACCAGTGTGTTCATGATTATGATAATAAATGAAAAAATGTGAACACAAATAACAGTTTGCAATATCGAGCAGCATTTTTGGACAGTTAAAATAATTGCTCTTAAGTAAAAAATAAGCCAAATATGTGTATCATACATACATAAACTAAGTCTTAATTAACCATCCCACATAATAGATAGTTACTAAACCGTATTCATGCTTTCTTGTGTGTATTTCAGGTATGGGCTCATTTTGCCCCGGAAGAGTGCATCAAAATCTGCCCCTCTCTCCCGCCCCTCTGTGTTTGGAGATGATTCTGATGATGAGGTGACAGCTCCTATGAATCTGCATGCTGCTTTCTCTACACTTAATTAAGCACACTGTAATAAAACACAATCTCTTATATTGTAGACCTCAGTTGGGGAGAGCTTGCAGAAGGAGTCGGTCAAAAAGAAGATGATGAAGCAGGTAAGAATGGAAGACATCCCAAGAACAGTTGCATGATTATGTAATTTATGGTGTTGAAAATATTTTTTTTCCCACTTCAGACCCGTCTTGAGATGCAAAAGGCACTTGAAGAGGACAGCACTGTCTATGAGTATGATAGTGTATATGATGATATTCAGAAACAGAGACTGGAAAGCAATAAGAAATTGCTAGGTGGCACAGACAGAAAGGTATATTTTAAAATGTTATTGAAAAAATATTCATTCGTCCAACATAGACACATTTTTACTCAATATAAGTCTGAATAGCTGTTACATTAGAGCATTATGTTTTGCAGTCATTTGTCATGGTAGCACACTGCAATTTCCACTTGGCAACAATTCAAATTCAAAATGAACATATTTGTTGTTCTTTTAGCCCAAGTATATTAACCAGCTGCTCCGTGCAGTCGAAGAGAGGAAGAAGGAACAGGAACGTCGTGATGAGAGAAAGATCCAGAAGGAAAGAGAAGCAGAGGGCGAGATGTTTGCTGATAAAGAGGCCTTTGTCACCACAGCTTATCGCCAAAAACTTAAAGAAAGACAGGAGGAGTTGGAGAGAGAGAAGAGGGAAGCAGAATTAGAAGGTGAGTTCTTGTAATATAATTAATTGTTGTTATGAGTATTAAAGTGGACATACAGTACTTAGTTTTTGTTTTCATTTTTAGCTGCACTGGATGTCAAGAAGCAGAAGGATCTTAGTGGATTTTATAGACATCTTCTCAACCAGACAGTCGGTGAGGAGGCAGTGCCTGATCGTAGTGCTCAAAGGTGAGGCATATGCTGGTAGTGATTTACAGATTGATATCCACCTTATTGTGCAACATGGAAGTAACATTCCAGTGAATGTGTGAGACTTTAGATTCATTATCTGCTGTAGGTCAATAACTAGAAGAATAACAAAGTGTAGTAAAAAATAAAGCCATTTGTGCTACAAACCAGTGTGTTCATGATTATGATAATAAAGGAAAAAATGTGAACACAAATAACGGTTTGCAATATCAAGCAGTATGACAGACACTTTTTGGACAGTTAAAATAATAGCTCTTAAGTAAAAAATAAACCAGATATGTGTATCATACATAAGTACAAAACAAGCAGGAACTTCAAGTATAAAGTGCATAAAAACACAATTAAATGCTCTAGATAAATGTTACAGATCAATGTTCTTTTTGTACAGTTCTGCTCATAAGTTTACACACCCCGTAATAGTTCACCCAAAAATGAAAAGTTACTCACCCTTAGGTGAGAGAAATTTAGCATTACATCACTGGATCACCAATGGATCCTCTGCAGTGAATGGGTGCCTTAAGAGTTTAAACAGCTGATAAAAAAATAGCAATCCAAAAGTAATCCACACAACTCCTGGGGTCCGTTTTTGTACCTCGCATCTGAGATGATTTGAAAGATTCCAGATCTTCTGATCGTCATAACTGATCTCTGGCTAATTTGGTTCTTCAAACAAATTGGCAGATTTGATTAAAATATCTGGATTAAGTTGTCTAAGATTACTGCGTGTTGTCATGTTCTGAAAAGGGGTCTTCCTGAAAAGGGCAGATGTATCAATACTGGAAACCACGATCAGCAATGCAGCGATTGGCTGGCAGCAAGCCAGCAACATAATGGCATCATATAATTGAAAAAGACACCTGACAAAAAACTTGACAAATTTCTGGACCTTTATAAGGAAACATGAAATGTGATTCCCAATTATTTATTCCCAGTTTTTTATATTATTCATATTTATATCATTTATATTCACGACATTTGTACAGGCTTTACATTTTTATTTTAATGTTGTAATTAGCAATTCCGTTTTATCTTTGAACAGATTTGTTATGTGACAGCATTAATTAAAGTTTCTTAAGGGTCAAGATCAAGTTATCTGCATCTCCTGCGCTCTATCAAGCCACTCCCATAATAGCTGTCAGCACTCAAATTAATGCACGACTCATATTAACTGTAGTGTATAGCATGTGTGTAAGACTCCAATACAATTATAACATAATTGTTTCATCACTAATAAATATTGCAATGAGTAAAACTGGCTGTGTCTATAGTATTAAAGACTACACAACATTATTATATTATTTTAAAATTAATTTTAAAATTATTTTAAAATATTGTCCCTGGACCAGTTATGGTACTCTTGTAATAAGGTAGCAGTGGCTGGGAAAGATTTTAAGTATCAGTTCTGCTTAAAAAGATGCAATCTAATCCTGTTTACATGAAATAAGCCTGCTCCCGAGCAGGTTTAAGCTTATGGACCTGTTGCTATGACAGCAACTTCAGGATGAGCTTTGAAGAACCAACCAATCCGAGATCAGTCAAATCCAGCTGAGTTATCGACATACAAATAACAGACCCCAGTCCCTCAATTAATCAATCAAAATGTTTTTAAATTCAAACCTGGCTAAAATATAACTGCTCTATCCATAATAGATTTAAATTCATATAGTATGAGAAAGGAGATACATTGAAACTCAAATTACATCCCTAAGTGAATTTGATATCACATTTTAAAATGCAGAAACTATTTGTAGGTCTTTGTAGCTCTAATAAAATTAATAATCAACTTTAACTTGTTTTAGAGAGGAGAAAGCTACAGGCTCTGCAGCAGCAGAACGGTCACCAACCCCGGAGCCCACAGTGAATCGAAGAGAGAGCGAGGCAGAATCCCACAGCGATGAGGACCAGAGTGATAACAAAGCTGCATTCACTAAGACCACCACAAACAGCAATCACTCAAAACGGCAATACAGACAAAAATCCCCTCTTTCAGATAGTAACGATGAGCGAGAGCATGAGAGGGAAGAGATTAAAGAAAGGAGTCACAACGAAAAAGACAGGGATAGAGCAAAGGATAAAGATAGAGAGAAGACCAAAGACAGAGAAGACAAGCACAGTCACAGAAAGGAGGACAGGGACCGCAGAAGAGAAAGGGAGCGAGACAGGGACAGAAAAGAAGACAGAGGCCGAGACAGGGGGGACAGAGACAAAGATGACAGACATAGTAACAGGGACAGAAGAAACAGCAACCCAAAAGACAGAGAACGAGACAGGAAAGGTGAGCAAGATCGAGACAGAAGAGACAACAGTCCAAAAGACAGAGAAAGACAATGTAAAGGAGAACGAGAGAGAGACAGACGAGACAACAGCCCAAAGGACAGGGAACGGGACCGCAAAGGAGAGCAAGATCAGAGGGACAGAGAAAGCCAGAAAATGGACAGCAAAAGGAAAACCCAGGATGAGGAAAAAATTAGCGAGAGACAGACGGACAATGATAAAGAAGAAAAAGTTATGGCACCCGAGGACAAAAGTGATGCACAACAGAAACATAGTAAATTTGCGAAACACAGCAGTGACCAGACTGTAAATTCAGCCAGAGAGAGATATCTGGCCCGCCAACTTGCTCGTTTTGCTGCAAAGCCCTACATTGAAAAAGATGACGACTAGCAAATGGATTGACCCTTCATCTCCCTCTTTGAAACCGTATGTATGGGTTTGGTCAAGGCAAATAATTTAAATGCTTTAGTGAGCCTAAGTGTTTGTAAATTTGGGGAGAATGGAGCTTTTTCTTTTTTTGTAAACTTCACTTTATTGTCAAGAGTTAATAAAGAAAAAAAACAAACACAAAAAAACTGAATGTTAATTGTGGCAAAGCATCTTGTTTGCTGCAGTGCAGTTGATTTTTTTTTTTTTTTGCTGGATTGTGTGAGAGATTTTTTCCATAGTTTTCAATGTCTTAGATTTGAGGGAGGGTTTTAAAAAAACAGATGGGAAAGGGCAATTTATTAGCCAACTTACCCCTTATTTAAAAGCAATGTGGTGTGCAATGCACATCCAAAAGTTCATGATTCTTAAAGTCGCCATGAAACGGAAGTTGCGATTGTCTTTTCTTCTCTACTGTGACATCTATCCGAGTAAAACGGCATCTGAAATTAGAGGGCGGGACTTGATTTCGTCCTTCGGGAATTGATTGGATCGTTGGAAGGTGGGGCGTTGCTAACAAAATGGAGGCAGATCTAAATGCCAGTTTGCAGTTAGTGGTGGGGGATTTCTCTCCACTGGATTCACAGCTGACACCCAAGCACGAATAAATGTTTTAAGGATGACGACGACGATCAACGGCACAAAACATGCCTAAACGGCGCGCGCGCGCGAGAGACTGCCTCAATGACTGAGCGCGTCCTCCATCAGGTTGTCATTCATGGAAAAAAATTAGTTTGCGACGTCCTAAGTAGGCTAATGTTGTCGTAATATCCTAATATCTTTTCGGTGTTTAGGGGTAACGTACTCCCTTATGACTGGTGTCAGTGCTATAAAGTGAAGCATCAGCTTCAGCTTTCCCCCGGTCGTTTATCCCAGCATGTCACTAGCTCCGCCCTTGCACCATAGCTCATAACCGGAAGAGGAGATTAGTCGTTTTGAGGGGGAGGGGAGGTTAACGTTTTTGATTGAAGATTACGAGGGCATATGAATTAAACAACAAAAAAAATGAATTGCATGGATAAATTTATAATAAATACCGATATTCCATTAAAAAAAAAAAAAATTTAATTTTGATTTCATGGCGACTTTAAAGTGCTAACATGTCAGGAACTTTCCCCCACCCACAGAAACATGATAAATGAAAACACAATATTTGAATGAAGAACTTTTAATAGGACTTAAATACACTCAACATACAAACATGAAATTCATAGGACACAGCAGTTCAAAGAAAACAAGTCTGAATATGAAGATTAAGGATAAAGCGGTCCAAACCTCCGTCAACGTAATCTGTTGGGTAAATGAACAATCAATTTAGGTCATTTGCAGGCCATTTTTCCACATAAGCTAAACCTTTTTTTTTTTTTTTCAAATCAGAAAACCGTTCATCACCACTGATCAATCTGACGGTAATTCCAGCTATTATCAGTTTAGGTTTCATCATAAAGAACTCGGTCAATATTTAAAATAACTAATAGCATTTCTGCAGAACTCACCATAAATTTGTGAAGTCCTCGGAAAACACCTAAGAAGACACACACCGTTAAGGAACCGCTCATACATGTTTTAAATACTTGGTATACATTTAGTGTGCTCAGAAAACCGATCATCACCACTGAACCTTCTGACGGTAATTCCAGCTATTTTCAGTTTAGGTTTCATCACAACACATTATGAAAAGAGACATTATTGAGAAAATGTGACTTGTGTCTTACCAACAAACAGCCGTATTTTTTCCTCAACACGTAATCGTTATTTGCTGCTTCAGACCAGAAAGGACTTGTCAGCGTTCGCCTCGTGTTATATGTACTAGTCTTCTTCTTGAGGATCTACGAGTTTAGACGCCACTTGGCGTACTGCCCTCCACAGGTCAAAACGTATAGTTCTTCCCGAACCCTACGCGCGATCCGCTCATTTCTGCCAACTACTGGAAAAACCTACGAACACATAAAACCTAGTTAACTCGCACCTACGCAATACTGTACATCAAATCGTGTGTTGATCATCCACAATACATTGGGTTGTGGTTGACGTACGTACGCCTCCAATGGTACGATCCTTTAACGCCAACAACAACAACAACAAAAACACGTTTATAAAGGAACTAGATTGCTTATTTAAACAACCTTTAGCCCTTAACTGTGCATTAACATTCTATATAAAAATTTTCAATTGCTATGGACGTGTTATATTTGACATAGGCCTATATTCCTGTACACGAATTTACGCTGATTTCATATTAATCTTTACAAACGTCCAAGGGGCATGTTTATAGGTTTCCAGGTTGGACATATGGCATTATGAACATTAGTAATGATACAGGAGTACGCATACCAGCAACAACGTCATCTTTTCCTAAACGAACATTTATATAAAAAACATCCCCCACGTGCGTATATTACATGAACATGCGAACATGCGAACTGAAGGAAATAAACACGTGATGCGTGATGACGTCTGAGGTCTAAATATGACGCTGATTGCTATCGGCTAGCTGGCTACGTTGTTTCCCTCCATCAAACACTGAGCAGAGACCGAAAGTTAGCAAGTTGATATCCTAAACGGACAACTCCGGATTCACGTTTGTTATACCTAGCCTTTCGAGTGAGGAATTCTTTGCTGGACGTTTGATTAACCAATCTATGCAGAATAAACGGTAAGTGATTAAATCTGTTTGTTGGATAAAGTGCGTTTCAAGCCGGATTGCTAGCAAGTTAGCATTTGTAGTGAGCCATGTGAATGTGGAAGTAGAAACTTTGCTTATGGCATTTGTATATCTGTATGGTAGATTAAATTAATCGAAAGGTTTTTGAAACATGTTACATTTTGAATCAATTGACAGCAGCTCGTTACAGCGCCACATATTATTTGAAACAGAAACTTTAATGTAAGCACATAACGGCTAACTAACTACCTTTCATTTTTTTGGCTCCTAGCTGTGTTGGTTTGCACTAGTTGGTGCAAACTGGTTCACTCAGGTTTAATCCGGCGCAAACCAAAATATATAATGAAATGTATTGGTGAGCTTTAGATATTAATCATAAAACCACACATACACAAACACAAAAACAAAACAAACAACACATTCCCACAGCCCGTAAGTCAACAGGCACATTACATTTCTGGCGCCTAACATTGCTAATATACGTCAAAACGTGCATGAACAATAACAGACATCACAAGTTATTTAACGATACCTGAAACAAATCTCTTTACCGCACTTCATATGTATCTGACACATGATGTTTATGTTTGTGCTGTTTTGAAATGTATATTCGTGTTCTCACATTTCTCTGCTTTACCTTTAGGTTATAGCTGGTGCGCTTAGAATTCTCGTGAAAGCACATTTGTTTCTGGATATTTGAACAAGTATGAAAATTAATTATGCAAATTGGAATATTCTTTTTAAATACGCAGCTGTAGTATCTTGATATGTTCAGTTAGATTTTGTGGCTGTGTACAAGCCACCATTCCTAGTTTATAAAATCAACTTTATTAACCCTGCAAAGCCTGACATATCAAATCATTGTTAGAAGAATAATCAAATAGACCGTTTTATTTAAAAAGCCCCCCAAAAAGTTTGCATATGTTTTTATGTATTATATCATATAAAGAAACACCTTAGTTTTTAAAAAATATATATTTTTGTTTATTTTGAAGCAAAAATATGCATTTTGGTGCATTTGCTGTTATTTTACATGGTTAAAACATATAACACAATGTAATACAGTGATGACATTTTAACATGGCAACCCTCTACTCACATTTTTTTGTTTACTCGCCAGACTGATATACTATTTTACACGCACACACACATGCGTTTACTTTGCTATCTAAACGGGGACATTACATAGACTTCGATTGTTTTTATATACAGATAGTTATACACTTTTTAACCTAAACCCACCCCTACCCCT
>NW_015540909.1:783084-784311 GCF_001515605.1 Sinocyclocheilus anshuiensis
GAGCGCATCCAAATAGTACAGATCGCTTGACGGAGAGCGAAACTCTCAAGCGCTCAGTCAGCGTGTTTATCGAGTGAAAATCTGTGTTGAACACCTCTCACACACATACTGGCGTGTAAAATCTAAGAATTTATTAGCCAATGGCTAATGTTAGACATTATTTAGTCGCCCAGAGTAAGATTTAGTCGCATATGCGAGTGATTTACTCACAATGTAGAGGGTTGCGTGGTTTTTCTTAAAAAATGTAAATGGGAAGATGTGTGGATAATAACCTAAACCTACATTGCTTTACTCTAGTGTATGTAGGGCTGTAGCTATCGGTTATTTTAGTAATCGAGTATTCTACAGAAAAACTTGTTTTTGATATCCTTCATATTCTGTGTGCGGGTAAGTTCACAGCAGTGATAGAAATGAATCTGTTCCAATAAGTTTAAATTGATTTTTACATTTTATAGGCACTTTTACCTTTATAAAGCCTTTTTTTCCCCTAAAAGTATGCATCATCTTTTGAGTCAAATTCTTACATTTATTCAGTCAATTAGAATAAAAGACATTTGGGCTGTTACCAAACAAATGATATCAGTATCAAAATTCATCTTTGCAATGCAGAGGAAACACAGAAGCTGCATGGGATGAATTTCCCACACAGAGGGACATGAATGCATTTAACCTGCAGGTACAAATGCATAAATATTTTTTTTGTTATTTTAAACAAAACATTGAATACTGATATTTAAAATTATTTTAAAAACGAAGCAAGTCACTGTTAAGAAGTGAGTCATTGCGATTGAACCGACTTATTTAAACGGTTGATTAATTCAGGAACGAAACGCCGTCATGTTGCTCAGAGACGCAAAACAGCGCTGTGGCTGTGTTTGGAGTTTTTTTTGTTGGCAAAATGAAGCAAAAACAGGCAATATAGTGTCTAAAACGTAAGTCTCATAATATTACCTTCTTGTTTATTGAACTGTTGAATAAAATCACATTTGTAATCAAGCTGATTTTAGAGGTGAAAACTGGCACTCTTCATGTGATATTGACTAACTTTCTTTCTGTGGTACTTTTATGCACAATGGCGTTTAGTCTTTCACAAAACATAGCTAATGTAGGGACATTATAACTAGCCACCATATTGATTTACGGTTTTAAATATGTCCAGCGCTTTTTTTTTTAAGTCTGGTCCCTGTTTTTATACAGTCTATCGTCTATGCTCTATGGTCTGGTCAG
>NW_015540909.1:784359-788065 GCF_001515605.1 Sinocyclocheilus anshuiensis
CAGCGCGAGAGCGCCCTCTGGCCTTTGGATGGAGATTTACTGCTGATCACAGAACCGTGCTTCACTGAAAGATACGCATGACAATCGCAGCTTCTGTTGAATCGTGATCTCGATTCCATTTCGATTTATCGTGCAGACCTCATATTGACTAACTTACTTTCTGTGGTATTTTTATGCACAATGGCGTTTAGTCTTTCACAAAACATAGCTAACATAGGGACATTATAACTAGCCACCATATTGATTTACGGTTTTAAATATGTCAAGCGCTTTTTTTTTTTTAAGTCTGGTCCCTGTTTTTATACAGTCTATGGTCTGGTCAAGCGTTTATCGAGTTGTGTGTCAGTATTAATGGTTCGTGGGGAAACACGGTGTTCCGTGTGTAGTTACAGTAAATGGACTAAACGAATAAATAATTTGCCTCGGTGATTTTTTGTATTCGAGGAATCGTTTCAGCCCTAAGTGTATGTTAATCTTGAAATATTACTGACAATATAAAATGTAGCCTATTTTTGCATTTACTTCATAAAACATTAAAGATTTCTTAGCTAAAAGATGTGTACCACGTTTTTAGAATTAGGCTATTCTAAAATTCATTTTACTTGCTTTATTTTAATGCTAAAAAGCATGAACTATTAATCAGAGGGGAGAAGGCATTTGGAAGATTGTGAATAATTTTTTTTTCCTTTTCCTCCAATCATTTCCAGCAGTTGGTCCTAGCAGAAACACCAGTCCGTGATATTTATGGAAATAAATCATTTTAGTCATTGTAATATTGGCAGTTCAGCATGGTAGTGAACAAAATGTTGGAACACCTAATAATAACCATTTATATATTGAATAAATTGATTGTTAGTAAATCAGCTGAAGTGTATTTCCTGTGCTAGAACTGAAAGTGTTTGTCTTTTGTGCAGACATATGCAGGCTCTATAGCAGTGCAAGATGTTCAACAAATCTTTTGGTGCTCCCTTTGGGGGAGGGACAGGAGGATTTGGGACTACTTCAACATTTGGGCAACAAAGTAAGTTAATATGTATGCTAAGGTATTTTATATGTAAAGGAATTTGAGAACTAAGAATTAATACTGTACAGAGATAAAGAATTTTGTGTTACCTTTGTCATCAGATACTGGATTTGGAGCAACAGGAGGCTTTGGATCTTCAGCATTTGGGGCAACAAACAACACAGGGGGACTGTTCGGGACCACCCAGAACAAACCTGGTATGCTGTTTTCTGTAGCAGTAGGTGTATGCAGAATCTCACAGCCATCTTTAAATGCTCATAGAATCTATCAGTTTTTAAAACATTGTTTTTTTTATTTACTTGTATTTGTTCCTTATTTGTATTAAAATTTGTGTTTGTCCTCAAGGTGGCCTATTTGGCCCGAGCACCTTCAGTCAGCCTGTCACATCCTCCACCAGTAGTGGGTTTGGGTTTGGTGCTACCAGTGGCACATCAAACAGCCTTTTTGGAAGCACCAACACTGGAGGTGGAGGATTGTTTTCCCAGCAGAATAATGCCTTTGGTGCCAACAAACCAGCCAATTTTGGCAGTAAGTTTCCTGCAGCATTCCAATGTAGCTATAAATTGTTTGATTTATTGTAGAAGTAGTGTCTTGGATTAAAAGGATAGCTCAGACATAATGGACCTAAGTAACTGTTTGAATTGCTTTGCAGCTTTTGGTACCAGCACCAGTAGCGGTGGATTATTCGGGACAACCAACACAACATCCAACCCTTTTGGAGGAACATCAGGCTCTTTGTTCGGGTCATCAAGTTTCACTGCTGCTCCCCCTGGCACAACAATCAAATTCAATGTTCGTTTAGAAATGATTATACTTTTTTTCTTTTTTCTTTTTTTTTTCTTACTGGTAATTTAGGTACTTTTTCATACATGGTTTTTTACCTAAATCGTTTGCGTTTTGCTGCAGCCACCAACTGGGAGTGACACAATGGTAAAAGGAGGTGTGACAACCAGCATCAACACCAAACACCAGTGTATCACTGCCATGAAGGAATACGAGAGCAAATCCCTAGAGGTAGGTTGGATTCTCTTGTTGTGATAGTTGTTTTAGTACTTGGCAGCCTGCTGAAATAATTGTCACAAGCACTGTTTGTCAGGTGCTTTGATAAACAGTCTGCAGAGAACAAAATGTGTAACAATTCTGTTGTCTAGAGTTTTGAGGATTTAAAGCCATGATGAAATATCTATGCCTTTCTTTCCTTGATTTTAGGAATTAAGGTTTGAGGATTACCAGGCAGGAAGGAAGGGTCCTTCCAACCCCATGGCAGCTGGCACGGGTGGCCTCTTTGGTGCAACAGCCACAGCTACTCCCAGTACTGGCACTGGACTCTTTGGATCCTCAACTCCAAACACTGGCTTCAGCTTCGGCCAGAACAAGACCTCATTTGGCACAAGTAATTGGTTCTTCCTTATTTTTTTTATTTGGATTTTTTTTTTTTGTGTTGAAAAAGTGTGCTAAGTCTTTGCACTGCAGGCACCGGGGCCTTTGGTACAACTACAGGAAGTTTGTTTGGCCAGCCGCAACAGCAACAACAACAACAACAACAGCAACAACAACAACAGCAAGGTTCCAGTCTCTTCAAACCATTTGGCTCAGCTACCACCACCCAAAACAACACTTTCTCCTTTGGCAACAGCAGCAGCATGGTGAGTTCCAGCAGTAGTAAATGTCTGCACTGACTTACTAAATATTCTTAACTGATCTTATTAATCTAACATCTGGGCCCGTATTCACAAAACATCTTAAGGCTAAAAGAAACTTATAACTCGCCGATTTAGGAGAATATTTTAAAAATAATGGGCGTGTCCATCCTAAATTTAGGACTCCTACATTTTTGCTCTAAGAGTATTTCACAAAGTGTTTTAGCGCTAAAACTAGCTCCTAAATATGTGAAAGGTTAGGAGTAGTGAAGAGGACTCCTAAGTCACTAAGACCAAGCCACAAACTATTCCTAAAATGGCTGCTGCTGGCAATCTGCCTCTGAACGTAAACATTTTTGAAACATTTACATTTACATTTAGTCATTTTGCAGACGCTTTTATCCGAAGCGACTTACAATTGGGGGATACATAAAGCGATTCTTCTTAAAGAGGCAAACAGATACAGGAAGTGCTTGTAATACCAAGTTTCTAGACATTGTTCAAATAAGTACAAGCTAGAAAGAGAAGGAATCAATAAAGAGAGAATTTTTTTTTTATTTTTTTTTTTTATGATGATGATGAAGTCAAGTAGCTTTGAAAGAGATGAGTTTTCAGCTGTCGCTTGAAAATTGTCAGGGATTCAGCATTCCGGATAGGGGTGGGAAGATCGTTCCACCAGCCAGGAATGGTGAACGAGAATGTTCTGGAAAGTGATTTTGAGCCTCTCTGTGATGGTACCACGAGGCGTCGCTCACTAGTGGATCTCAGACTTCTGGAGGGGATGTAGATTCGTAGTAGTGAGTGGAAGTAGGCGGGTGCTGAGCCTGTGGCTGTTCTATATGCAAGCATCAATGTCTTGAACTTGATTCGAGCCGCGACCGGTAGCCAGTGCAAGGAGATAAAGAGAGGTGTAACATGGGCTCTTTTGGGCTCGTTGAAGACCAGTCGTACCGCTGCATTCTGAATCATTTGTAGAGGTTTGATTGTGCTTGATGGAAGTCCAGCCAGAAGAGCATTGCAGTAGTCCAGCCTAGAGATGACA
>NW_015540909.1:789674-795188 GCF_001515605.1 Sinocyclocheilus anshuiensis
TTGGAACACCTAATAATAACCATTTAGATATTGAAAAGATTGATTGTTAGTAAAGCAGCTGAAGTGTATTTGCTGTGCTAGAAATTAAAGCTTTTGTCTTTTGTGCAGACATATGCAGGCTCTATAGCAGTGCAAGATGTTCAACAAATCTTTTGGTGCTCCCTTTGGGGGAGGGACAGGAGGATTTGGGACTACTTCAACATTTGGGCAACAAAGTAAGTTAATATGTATGCTAAGGTATTTTATATGTAAAGGAATTTGAGAACTAAGAATTAATACTGTACAGAGATAAAGAATTTTGTGTTACCTTTGTCATCAGATACTGGATTTGGAGCAACAGGAGGCTTTGGATCTTCAGCATTTGGGGCAACAAACAACACAGGGGGACTGTTCGGGACCACCCAGAACAAACCTGGTATGCTGTTTTCTGTAGCAGTAGGTGTATGCAGAATCTCACAGCCATCTTTAAATGCTCATAGAATCTATCAGTTTTTAAAACATTGTTTTTTTTATTTACTTGTATTTGTTCCTTATTTGTATTAAAATTTGTGTTTGTCCTCAAGGTGGCCTATTTGGCCCGAGCACCTTCAGTCAGCCTGTCACATCCTCCACCAGTAGTGGGTTTGGGTTTGGTGCTACCAGTGGCACATCAAACAGCCTTTTTGGAAGCACCAACACTGGAGGTGGAGGATTGTTTTCCCAGCAGAATAATGCCTTTGGTGCCAACAAACCAGCCAATTTTGGCAGTAAGTTTCCTGCAGCATTCCAATGTAGCTATAAATTGTTTGATTTATTGTAGAAGTAGTGTCTTGGATTAAAAGGATAGCTCAGACATAATGGACCTAAGTAACTGTTTGAATTGCTTTGCAGCTTTTGGTACCAGCACCAGTAGCGGTGGATTATTCGGGACAACCAACACAACATCCAACCCTTTTGGAGGAACATCAGGCTCTTTGTTCGGGTCATCAAGTTTCACTGCTGCTCCCCCTGGCACAACAATCAAATTCAATGTTCGTTTAGAAATGATTATACTTTTTTTCTTTTTTCTTTTTTTTTTCTTACTGGTAATTTAGGTACTTTTTCATACATGGTTTTTTACCTAAATCGTTTGCGTTTTGCTGCAGCCACCAACTGGGAGTGACACAATGGTAAAAGGAGGTGTGACAACCAGCATCAACACCAAACACCAGTGTATCACTGCCATGAAGGAATACGAGAGCAAATCCCTAGAGGTAGGTTGGATTCTCTTGTTGTGATAGTTGTTTTAGTACTTGGCAGCCTGCTGAAATAATTGTCACAAGCACTGTTTGTCAGGTGCTTTGATAAACAGTCTGCAGAGAACAAAATGTGTAACAATTCTGTTGTCTAGAGTTTTGAGGATTTAAAGCCATGATGAAATATCTATGCCTTTCTTTCCTTGATTTTAGGAATTAAGGTTTGAGGATTACCAGGCAGGAAGGAAGGGTCCTTCCAACCCCATGGCAGCTGGCACGGGTGGCCTCTTTGGTGCAACAGCCACAGCTACTCCCAGTACTGGCACTGGACTCTTTGGATCCTCAACTCCAAACACTGGCTTCAGCTTCGGCCAGAACAAGACCTCATTTGGCACAAGTAATTGGTTCTTCCTTATTTTTTTTATTTGGATTTTTTTTTTTTGTGTTGAAAAAGTGTGCTAAGTCTTTGCACTGCAGGCACCGGGGCCTTTGGTACAACTACAGGAAGTTTGTTTGGCCAGCCGCAACAGCAACAACAACAACAACAACAGCAACAACAACAACAGCAAGGTTCCAGTCTCTTCAAACCATTTGGCTCAGCTACCACCACCCAAAACAACACTTTCTCCTTTGGCAACAGCAGCAGCATGGTGAGTTCCAGCAGTAGTAAATGTCTGCACTGACTTACTAAATATTCTTAACTGATCTTATTAATCTAACATCTGGGCCCGTATTCACAAAACATCTTAAGGCTAAAAGAAACTTATAACTCGCCGATTTAGGAGAATATTTTAAAAATAATGGGCGTGTCCATCCTAAATTTAGGACTCCTACATTTTTGCTCTAAGAGTATTTCACAAAGTGTTTTAGCGCTAAAACTAGCTCCTAAATATGTGAAAGGTTAGGAGTAGTGAAGAGGACTCCTAAGTCACTAAGACCAAGCCACAAACTATTCCTAAAATGGCTGCTGCTGGCAATCTGCCTCTGAACGTAAACATTTTTGAAACATTTACATTTACATTTAGTCATTTTGCAGACGCTTTTATCCGAAGCGACTTACAATTGGGGGATACATAAAGCGATTCTTCTTAAAGAGGCAAACAGATACAGGAAGTGCTTGTAATACCAAGTTTCTAGACATTGTTCAAATAAGTACAAGCTAGAAAGAGAAGGAATCAATAAAGAGAGAATTTTTTTTTTATTTTTTTTTTTTATGATGATGATGAAGTCAAGTAGCTTTGAAAGAGATGAGTTTTCAGCTGTCGCTTGAAAATTGTCAGGGATTCAGCATTCCGGATAGGGGTGGGAAGATCGTTCCACCAGCCAGGAATGGTGAACGAGAATGTTCTGGAAAGTGATTTTGAGCCTCTCTGTGATGGTACCACGAGGCGTCGCTCACTAGCGGATCTCAGACTTCTGGAGGGGATGTAGATTCGTAGTAGTGAATGGAAGTAGGCGGGTGCTGAGCCTGTGGCTGTTCTATATGCAAGCATCAATGTCTTGAACTTGATTCGAGCCGCGACCGGTAGCCAGTGCAAGGAGATAAAGAGAGGTGTAACATGGGCTATTTTGGGCTCGTTGAAGACCAGTCGTACCGCTGCATTTTGAATCATTTGTAGAGGTTTGATTGTGCTTGATGGAAGTCCAGCCAGGAGAGCATTGCAGTAGTCCAGCCTAGAAATGACAAGGGCCTGGACAAGAAGTTGTGCAGCATGCTCCGTTAGCATGCAACGTTGTGCATCATTTGATGATAATGACCTTTTAAAAAGGTATCACCTTTGGTTTTGAAGGTTACCCCAATTCCAAATTTTCCTTTGATTATATCCTTGTTTTCATTAACCATTTTGGCAAGAAGTAACAGCTGGTCTTGCGTCCAATTTTTTATTTTTTTAAATTTTTTTTAGCATTTGCATGTCTTACTATCAGCCATGATTATTCTTCTCTGTTAATTAAAAGGCTGTTTATATGCATATCCGCTAATTGTTTTTAAGAAGCATGTAAGAGGCTGACAAAAAGCTGAACATATACTTATTTAATTAGTGACACTTATCCTGCATTTTAAAATCTTTATTTGAATGTGGCCAGGGGCTTAATTTGTGGGGGGACAGGGGGATATAACCTCGAATCAAGCTATTAATTAATTATTTGAATAATTTTATAAGCACTAACTTTACTTATGAACCAAACGGAGTTCATGAGCGGCATGCGAATCATTGTATACTCTGCGCGCATTCACCAGCGCGCTCGAGAAGTGTGATAAGATTTGCACGAGCCATTCATATCGCGAAGCTGATGGTCAAATATGTGATCTATTTGAATTATTTAGAGAAACAGACACTTTAAAATGCTATGGAGAAAGTTGAACAGTAGCTAAAAAAGGCAAATAAACTAAAAAGACTGATGAAAAGAGGAGAAAACAGTCTTGAACCAGCACTAACATATATAAAAATATTTTTTAAACTACTCATGACCACCTTTACTAGAATTTATCACGTTTTATTGTAGGCTTATTTATTGTGTAAAACTTAGTCTAACGTGTAGAATTTGTATTCGATAATCTGTTAAGGAAATATCTTTTTCACTATAATATCTTTCCTAATAATTTTTATTACTACTGTGGCATGTTGTAGCTATTGGTTCTAAATGTGCAGGCGGTTGTTTCTTACATTTACATTTAGTCATTTAGCAGATGCTTTTGTCCAAAGCGACTTACAAATGAGGACAATAAAAGCAGTCAAAACTAACAAAAGAGCAACAATATGTAAGTGCAAATGCCTAACGCAGTACACGTAGCAAGGTGTGTGTGTGTGTGTGTGTGTGTGTGTGTATATATATATATATATATATATTACACATTCACACACACACACACACAAAGAAAAACAAGTAGATAGAATTTAAAAAATAGAAAGCTAGTGTTTGTTTGTTTTTTGTTTTTTTTAAATAAAAAAAATAAAAAAAGATAAATATAGATAATGTAGAATTAAAATAGAATAGAAAGTGTTAGAGTTAGAGGGTCAAATAAAGGTGGAACAGATGTGTTTTTAGTCATTTCTCGAAGATGGTTAAGGACTCAGCTGCTCGAATTGATTTGGTCAGGTCATTCGACCAGGAGGGAACCGTTAATGAAAAAGTCAGTGAAAGTGATTTTGTGCCTCTCTCGTTCAAGTGTTTTTGCAAAGAAAGGTAGAAGGGAAGTGTAGGTCTGTAGTTCTCTAAAAGAGTTGGGTTAAAGGGGTCATATGATGCGATTTAAATTTTTCCTTTCTCTTTGGAGTGTTACAAGCTCTTGGTGCATAAAGGCCGGCCGTTCCTCACTTTATCCCCCGGCCTCTGCTCACTCGGCCCGCCGGCTGTTCCTAACGTTATCCCCCGGCCTCTGCTCACTCAGCCCGCCGGCCGTTCCAAACTTTATCCCCCGGCCTCTGCTCACTCGGCCCGCCGGCCGTTCCTCACTTTATCCCCCGGCCTCTGCTCACTCGGCCCGCCGGCTGTTCCTAACGTTATCCCCCGGCCTCTGCTCACTCAGCCCGCCGGCCGTTCCAAACTTTATCCCCCGGCCTCTGCTCACTCGGCCCGCCGGCCGTTCCTCACTTTATCCCCCGGCCTCTGCTCACTCGGCCCGCCGGCTGTTCCTAACGTTATCCCCCGGCCTCTGCTCACTCAGCCCGCCGGCCGTTCCAAACTTTATCCCCCGGCCTCTGCTCACTCGGCCCGCCGGCCGTTCCTCACTTTATCCCCCGGCCTCTGCTCACTCGGCCCGCCGGCTGTTCCTAACTTTATCCCCCGGCCTCTGCTCACTCAGCCCGCCGGCCGTTCCTCACTTTATCCCCCGGCCTCTGCTCACTCAGCCCACCAGCCGTTCCTCACTTTATCCCCCGGCCTCTGCTCACTTAAGGCCGCCGTGTGTGACGCTGTGTTTCGTTGTGAAAACGAAACTACTTTGTTTGGCCTTACAAAAATGGACACGACTAGAAATCAGTGGTTAAGTTGTATTTACAACACTGTTCCAGAACACTTCAACCGAAATATTCAGATGTGTGCAGCACATTTTATGGAGGACTGTTTCCTGATCCTGGGAGAGTAGACTACAATGACGGCTGCTCTGACTCACAGAAGGGGCATAACATTTCTGTCACACGCTTGAGGTATTCGGCCAATCACATTTGGGGGTTGGTGTTAAAGAATTGTGTTAATAGCCCCTACAAATACAGGTCATTATATACTAGGGCTGCACGATAAATCGCATATGATATTTAACGCGCATCTTATCAGTAAAGCCGGTTCTGTAATCAGCGGT
>NW_015540909.1:795317-795760 GCF_001515605.1 Sinocyclocheilus anshuiensis
TGTTGGCAATCAAATATTCAATATCGCTACTCATCATAACTACTAGGTACATTATCAGCGCAGCGGCAGACGTTCAAACTAATATCACGTAATTTACGTCTCTATGATGATTGGTTGATATCAGAAGGGAGGCTAGCCTCCCCTACGAAGTTTCTTTTCTCAACACTCCTCAGTCCTGAAAGTGAACACTAGATGGTGATTGGCTAATTTTTTTTTACCAACGGAGGCACAAGAGCTCAGCTCTCCCCCGGCCTCCCCCTCCCCTTCTCTAACATTAGCGGTTGTAATTACATCAGCAGATTCGGCACATTCGCGATAGAAAAGCGGTGCTTTCACGTTATGATATTACAACTGTGAAATTACAAATAAAAAAATACACATTCTGAGACATGAACTGAAATGAATTGTGAATTTTATTAACATTAAATCGTCCTCCTCCCATT
>NW_015540909.1:796651-797106 GCF_001515605.1 Sinocyclocheilus anshuiensis
TTCTAAAACAAACAAAAAACAAAAAATAAATAAAAATAAACCAAAATCATTTCCAATCTTTTGCAAACTTTCTAAAGTGTTAAATTAAGTGGAAAAGACAAGTCCAAAAACGCTTATAATAGATGGATCTGGCAACACGGAGGATGCGCCCGCGCCCTCTCACATAGTGATGGGAAGTCCGGTTCTTTTCCGTGAACCGGTTCTTTTAGACAGTTCGTTTCAATGAACCGGTTCATCGGTTCTTTTAGGGCGTCAGTCATAGTAGGCAATCTGTTCGGTAGCTTCACGCTGAATCACTGGTGTTCTGAAAACCAATGCAACCGGTTCTTGACTTGAGAACGGCGAGTCAAGCCGCTGCACGCACGGCTGCACGCACGTTCTGTATA
The DNA here is from genome assembly GCF_001515605.1 of Sinocyclocheilus anshuiensis. NCBI lineage: Eukaryota > Metazoa > Chordata > Actinopteri > Cypriniformes > Cyprinidae > Sinocyclocheilus > Sinocyclocheilus anshuiensis. Next base: position 797,038 of record NW_015540909.1, read on the forward strand.
TCATTAGCTGCTCTACTCGTGTTCATGTTCTATTTACTACAAACTCAATTTGTGAATGTGTCATCGTTA
>NW_015540909.1:797329-800804 GCF_001515605.1 Sinocyclocheilus anshuiensis
ATCAGCTCATCGGTTCTCAAATCGGACATATCCGAAAGAAACTGCTCTCGGTTCAGTGTACTGGTGATCCAAAAACCGATGCAACCGGTTCTTGACTCGAGAACAAGAACTGCTCCAGCAGTGGGCGTGTATGTTCGTTACCCGGCACACTGCACACATGCTGCTCTGCGCAGTCTTCAGTTCTCTCTTCACAGCAGTTCAGTCAGTGTACTGTTTGAGTAAATGAATTACTCCGGAATATTGGTTTATTTTGACTCAGAGGGAGTGTCAGCCACGTTAAAAAAGTTAACTTAAGTAATTTGTGGATTAATGCTTACTGGAGATGCGAACCGTTTCAAACAATTCAGTCCGATTTGGTGAACTGGTTCAACTGGTTCACTAAGAAGAACCGGTTAACTCGAACGATTCGTTCGCGAACCGGACATCACTACTCTCACAGCTCTCTCAAGCCTTGTTCACTCCGCCAGCGTCTCGCAGTGATCATTTTCATAATAGGGACGCTAAACATTCTTGCAAACTGTCTAAACTGAATTATACATGTCATGCATGCATTCATATGAGGAGTTTAACAGCAAATTAGTCATTCAAGGAACACATTTTATTTTTGAACATGAAAAATTTACCGAGGTCCGGACCTATTTCAGTCTGGCGAGTAAACAAAAACATTTACTAGCCAATGGCGTTTCAATTGCCAAGGTGTCTGTAGTGGGTTGAGTGAGCATGACGTGGGACTCTACTAAAACAGTTCACACTTTAACCCCCCCAATGTTCAAACCAAAACTATGCCCTTGAACGTGGCAATTACATTTTTTTTATTTTTAAACCTTTATTTGAATATGGCAACATAATATTGTGCTCTACAATATTTCCATGAATAAATCTCTGACAGAGACTATCAGCCAATCACTGTGTGAATAGTTAGTAAGCATGCTGACATCATCCATAGCAACGAGGTCAACCCCGCTCTTACTCTTAGCCTAAGACTTCTCTCTATTTCTTAGTAAAAGTTTCTCAGCAGCTTTGTCAATAGATTTTAAGAGAAAACTCGTAGCTAAAAACTTTTACTGCTATTTAGGAGAACTCTTAGTGGTAAGATAAAATATTTTGTGAATACGAGCCCTGGTTAATTCTGCATTTCATCCAATATTTTATTTTTAAGGGGCTGTTTGGCAACACTGCTGCCTCTCAGGCTGGAGGACTGTTTGGAAACACTAACACAAGTACGGCCACAGGCTTCGGCACAGGAATGTTCGGCCAAACGAACACTGGCTTTGGGAATGTGGGAACACAGGTGACTTCTGGAGAGGCTACAGTTACCTCTCTTTTTTGTACCTTTCTCTTTTCTGTATTTTTCAAAAGTACATTTTTAGGTTTTCAAATGTAAGTTAGAATTTTTTGCATTGTTTTTCTAAATGATTAACTTGTCATCTTTATTTCACAGAATCTTTTTGGTAATAAGCCTGCTGGATTTGGCGCCACCACAACTAGCGCACCCTCCTTTGGAACAGGCACTGGTCTGTTTGCAAATAAGCCTACGCTTACTCTAGGGACTAACACAAACGCCTCAACCTTTGGTAAGCCTTTAACAGTAAAGTTGTATGATGTTAACACTGACTAGTATTTGCTGTAATCAAATTATTCCCAGTTTTGGTGAAGAAAGTGGTGGGCGCCATTTCACCAGTGTGCACTTAGATCTGATCTAGAATTTCCGATATATTTCTTCTCAAATGTCAATGTTGGTGTACTTTAAAGGATTTGGTGCAACTGGTACTGGTGTGGGTCTCTTTGGGAGCAAAACTGCTACGACAGGCCTGGGAACAGGACTGGGAACTGGCTTTGGAGGAGGTATGTTTTGGGGTGCATGATTTTTGTTGTCATTTGTTATTGTAAGAATGAAAACATGGTTTCTAAGTATTAGTCTGTATTTTCAGCTGTAGGAACTGGCCAGATGTCATTGTTTGGGAACAACCAGAACAAGCTGGGCTCCACCCTAGGCTCAGTGGGCACCTTCGGGACTGGAGGCTTCAACACTGGAGCCAACACTTTGACTTTTGGTGCTCCTCAACAGCCTGTGGGTCAGTGCAGATGCTTCATAAATTATTTAATTCCCATAATTGGTTGTAGTCATGTTAAATTGAGTACTTCATGTGAGGTAGATCTCTTTGAGATTCTGTAAAATAAATAACCGGTATACTATGTTTTGTTCACAGCTCTGACTGACCCTAATGCATCAGCTGCACAGCAGGCTGTCCTCCAACAGCAGATCAATGCATTGGCCTACTCTCCTTTTGGAGACTCACCCCTCTTCAGAAATCCACTGTCAGACCCAAAGAAGAAGGAAGAGGTTTGATTTTACAGTTTACATGGTCCTTACACATATTGGTTATTTTAATAGATTAGTGAGTGGCTCCATTAAAGACCACTTGTTTTTTTCACCATTTAGCACAGTACATTCACTGCTAACATATTTTCTCCATCATTAGCGTCTGAAGCCCACAAATCCAGCTGCCCAGAAAGCCCTGACTACCCCTACTCAGTACAAACTGACCCCTCGTCCTGCCACCCGTGTTCGTCCCAAAGCTCTGTCCTCCTCAGGCTCCTCCAAATCTCAGCTCTTTGATGGACTTGATGATGATGAACCCTCTCTTAACAATGGAGCCTTCATGCCTAGGTAAGAACCTGACTTCATAACTCCAGCTACTCTTATTGTACATGTAGCTCAAGATGTAGTGCACTAACTAAAGTGTTCCTGTCTGCATGTTTTTCTTTTAGGAAGAGCATAAAGAAGCTTGTTTTGAAGAATCTGAATAACAGCAGTCTGTATAACAGCTCTGTGAACAGAGAGGCTGATGACTTGGCCTCTCCTTCAGAATACCCACAAAACGGACTCAGGTAAGTTCACACTAGTTCTCAACCATTACAGTTAGTAAAGATGTAACCATATATTTCAATGTTTTCCTGTCACACGTCAGTCTGAGTATGGATGAAGGAGAGACCAGAGAAGTAACTGTGGAGAGAAGTGGGGAGGATGATCTGGAGGTCTCCAAGTTCTACACAAACCCGATCACCAAACCAATTCCACACGCCCAGCCGAGCCCCTTGCTACAGGACACAATCTCTGAGTTCAACATGCGGGGATCTGCCAGTCATCGCAATGGCCTGGAGGCCAGCAGCGAGGACATCTCTCTAGCAGAGGATTCCATTCAGGAGGAGAGAGATGAGGAGCTGGTGGCTCTGAAACCTCCTCACCCAGCTGGTATGCTTGTCTCGGTTGACATTCTTCAAAACATACACTATACTTGATAGGCTATAGGGTTGTGCCGATAGACGATAGTATCGTGTATCGACGATAGTCAGAGATATCGACGATAGCAGATGTCTTTGTCGATATTCAAGACGATATTAGGCTCATTCTCCTATTAATGTATTAATAATAATAACAATAATAATAATAATAATTATTATTATTATTATT
>NW_015540909.1:800877-803599 GCF_001515605.1 Sinocyclocheilus anshuiensis
GAAGGAGTCTCCACCCACAAACAGACACATATCGTCTGCTGTTATAAGGTATTTCGTTGCACTTTAACAAGTAATCTGAACGGCCTATATATGTGCAATATTTTAACCGAGCCCTCACTAACTGAATTTAATGCCACAGTTATGTTAAACGCATCTCATTTTTGTTTCTGTGGCAGTGCGTCGGGCTCGTCATGGGGTGCGCGGTCCGGAGCGCTGTATGATTGATGTATCTGTTTAAATTTACTCCAAATATATGAACTTACCTGTTTTAAATACTTTATATTTCACGTGTTCATTTATGTCCAATATTTAGTGTTAAACTGTTGGTCTTTTAAATAAATCTACTTTTGATTTTCACCGTTGACTGATTTTGCAGACCTTTTAAACATTTGAAGTGAATCAAAACCTTTCATCAAAGTTGTCCTAAAACCTAAAACCAAAATGCGTTCTTGTCTTGAGACAACTTTGAACTTTTTTGATCCACTTCAAATGCTGACTACTGTTGGTAGCACATGAGTGGAGCATGACAACGTGTTTTGTTTTTTTGCAGGCTATGGATCAGTTTTCTTCTCTGGTGAAGTGAATCTTACCAACATGAACCTGGATGAGATTGTGCACTTCAGGCGTAAGGAGATAATTGTGTACCCTGATGACAAAGACAAGCCTCCTGCTGGAGAGGGACTAAACGGGTAATGTGCATGGATCGCTTTTGCCTCTTCCTCAACTGCTTTGGTCGCTCTTTAAAACTGAGTTTCTCTTTGTTGTTGCAATGTATTTTGTTTCTTGTAACACACAGACGTGCTGAGGTGACTCTAGATGGTGTGTGGCCCAATGACAAGACAACATGCTCTCAGATTAAGAGTCTAGAGAGGCTGACTGAGATGAACTACGAGGGCCGGCTTGAGGCAGCCTCGCGTAAACAGGGTGCCCGCTTCTTGGAATACCGACCTGAAACTGGCTCCTGGGTCTTTGAGGTGTGTCTACTCCACATTCCATTAACTTCTCTATTTTCAATCCACATTTTATTTTCTGACTGATCTTGAATTGCATAGTTAGCTGATGTCATGTATGAATCTTGTGAATGTAACCAAAATCTCCTCTACAGGTGGCCCACTTCTCAAAGTATGGACTCCAGGAATCTGATGAAGAAGATGAAGTCCCCCCGGCAAAGCTTGATCTGAAGAAGCTGAAGACGGGTGTTCCACCTGGGATCCCACAGCTTCCGCTGACCCAGCAGCAGATGGCGCCACAGGCTCAGGTAGACTGAGGAACACGCTGGGTCTGACACACATTGGTCTTCAGGGCCACTCAAGTTCACTTATTCCTGCTGTGCTCCCCGCAGTCCAGAGCAATACTAGCAGCGGGGCGAGAGCAAAGAGATTTAGTGATTCAAATGCTTTTCATTTGTGATGCCAAGAGATCGTAAGTTATTGAAATGCTGTGCACATGTTTTAAATATTAAGAGTTTACAGAGAAAGTTCATATAACCAAGGGAGTTAGTTGCCTTTTATCTAATTTATAGTTTGTAAAGCTGACTGTTCTTCTTTGCAGTTGAGATTAGCAGGTGCTTTAAATGTAAAGACTAGACTTTTCATTTTCAGTGGAATATTAATTGTTACAGCATTTTCTTTAATAAAAATATTGATTTGTTTAGACAGAATGATAATGCAGGGGTAATTCTGAATGTGTTTTGAGTGGAACAAGATGCAGCCAAGCATTATGCTTGGGTTCTTTTATCTTTGCCAAAATATGAAGTATGTTTGTATGTTATGATATTTGTGAAACACACAAGCAAAGAGTTTGTTTGACCATTTGTATTTTAGATTTACTTTTAACAGGTGATTTAAATATTACATTCAGTAATAAAGTCTGTCTAATATTTTACAAATATGAGCTTGTGGGGTTTCAGATTGTTTCGTTGGAAGTATAGCAATGAAAAATGTATGGGTGGCAGTGTGTGAATTTGTTTTGATTTTGTCATGTATTTTATTGACAAATAAAGGTACAATAAAGAAAATGTTTGTGTCAGGACATTTCATGGCTACACAGTGCTTTCATAGCAATGTTTTGAATAGGCAGCAACTAGAACCTTGATGTCTATGAAATTATTTTGGTAAAAATTTATTTCTGTTTGAAAGCTTGCTTTCTGTCAACTTTAACTTTGCTGAAGGGGTCTGATAGGGATGAAAAATTAGTTATAACTGTACTCTGCACTTGGATCAAGAGCGACTACTTGACTTGATCTCTTTGTATCCATGTGTGTAGAGTACAGCAGTTCTTGAGCTGCTCAGCCGTGTGTCGGAGTTGGACAGTGACATGGCTGACATTACTCAAGAACACCCGGCAGACAGTGTTTTGGGTGAGGAGGATGGAGAGAGAACTTTGGAGGAGAAGCTGAGATCTGAGACTCCTGCTGAGCACGAGCCAGTGTCTGCATCGAGTCAGATTGCTTCCTCAATGGGCATCAACCCTCATACCTTACAGGTAGCGTGTGTGTAATTAAGTCATAGATTAGAAACGAGTCACATTCTGTTGTTTTAATTAATGTTGATTTGTTTTCTATACAGATCATGAAGGCCTCTCTCTTTGCAGATGATGATGAATGTGACTTGTTTCAAGAGCATGGTTCTTCAAAGCTCATACAGGATGTGGCTTCCCCCAAAGTCTTGCTTTCTGGAGCTGGTCGGCAATCAAGTATGCCAGCCTAATATATATATATATA
>NW_015540909.1:803830-824605 GCF_001515605.1 Sinocyclocheilus anshuiensis
ATTTACATACTTGTGGGAAGTATACTTCTTGAAAACATGTGTGATATTGTGGCTTTTCTATCACAGTTGGAGCCCTTTTACAAACCAAATTCACCTCAGGAGGAGGACTTTTTTCCCAGTTTCCAGAGGCTCCTTTTAGTGGAATACCTCAGAAGCTTAGCAAGTCACTAGCATCAGAATCTCCATGGCCATCATTGGGTCCTTCCTTCCTGTTGCCGGCCCCTCCTCCAGAACCTACTCTTCGAACTGTAGGGGCCCGCAGGCTAGGTGGGCCAGTCCCTCTGGAGAGCTCCATAACTCTAGGAAAAGGCCATCTGCTGATGGATGCTGCTTTGTTCAGAGGGCGATCTTTCAGAGTGGGCTGGGGTCCCAACTGGACACTGGTGCACTGTGGAGATCAACTTAGTGTCACAGAGGCAATTAAGGAGCAGTCGGCAGAGATCATGGGATTTGGTTTCTTACCCAAACCTACCAAAAGCAAACCGTAAGTTTAGCTTCTTCATAGTTTATCAGTGCAAACAATGCACAACTAAAGTGCAGCAGAATTTTTCTCAATTTTTCCTTTTGTTTCATCATACTAGGATCACTGAAAGTCCATTTAAAGTGCGTATGGAGCAGGTGGTCGGCCTGGAGCCCAAACAGTCAACAGAGAGCCTTGCTCTGTATCACAGACCACTGGAGATCGGTCTAAAGCACAGCACAATCAACACAGAGGACTACTGTCCCTTCATCCAGCCAGCAAAAGGAGTGGATGCTCTGCATGGTTATGCAGAGTGGATTATGGAAGTCAACAAAGATATAGGAGGAGGGGATGGTATGCAGTGCTTTCTTGTTGTTTTCTTCTTCATTTCTCAGGAGGATTTATCAATCTATAATCATTTACTCACTCTCAGGTTGTTCCAAACCTTGATATTTTGAAGATTATAGTTAACCAAGCAGTTATTGGACCCCATTGACTTCCATAGTATGGAAAAACAATATTATGGAAGTCAATGGGGACCATAACTTTTATTTCTTATATTTAGCAAGTGACAGTAAAGTCATTTACAGTGCTACAGAACAGTTAATTTTTTTATAAATGCTGTTCTTTTTAACTTTCTATTCACTTTTTAAATATTACCGACATTAAACCTTTAGACAGTTGTGTTTGTGTATATATAAAATTCTTAATGGATGTTAAATAATTTTTAAATTAAATTTAAATAAATGAATATGCATATTATATATTAAATCCATTTGATTTTCCACATTAGCTTGTCTGGCCCATTGGCGCCAAGTTTGGACCTTGTGTGCTGCTCTTTGGTGTCGTCTTGGTGACCGGGATGTGGAGACTGAGCAATACTCCGATTACCAGCAGCAGCTTGAGAGGCGGAGGAGTTTCTCGCACTGGCTCTCTGAGTGTGCGGCTGAATGCATTGAGGAGGAGGTGGGCCGAGCCCTTCAGCGCAGCAATGCTGAGGCCATATTCCGTTACCTTACCGGCCACTGCATAAGCAAGGCCTGCAAATTGTCCCAGAAGAGTGGTGAGTGTGCACATTTTTTGCTCCTGAATGCTTAATGTCAAGTTGCATGCTGTACTACAACAACATTAGTGGTTCTAATAAAGATGGTGTTTGTGTGTGTAGGGGACCATCGTCTTGCTCTGTTACTGTCTCAGGCTGTTGGCTCTAAGTTTTGTAGAGATCTATTGGCTCTGCAGCTCAGTGACTGGAACAGCATGCAGACGGACTCCTTCATAGAGGAGGACAGGCTGCGAATATTTGCTTTGCTTGCAGGAAAACCAGTAAGTATACCATTAAATCTAGATGCATGTTTTTGGTGTTTACTGTTTATGATTTGAAATTGTTTTTTTTCTTTTTTTTGGTAAAGGTGTGGCAGTCAACAGACAGTTGTATAAACGTGTGCTCCGAGCTTGATTGGAAGCGGTGTGTTGCTGTCCATCTCTGGTACATGCTGCCTCCCACTGCATCTGTAGCTGATGCACTCGCCAAATATGAATCTGCGTTTCAGGTACCTCATGTCACACTAGTTTTTTTTTTTTTTGTTGTTGGTGTTTTTGAAAAACTATATTAGTTTCTTTGACATAATTATAAAGTTTCATAAGGAAGAATTTTTTTATTTAAGATTTGTAAATGATTTTGTATGAATTAACTTAAACTCACCAAGGTTAACATTTATTTGATCATAAATGCTGTATCATTGTGAAATATTACAATAAAAAGCTGCTTTCTATTTTAATATATTTTGAAATGTAATTATGTAATGTAAGCTGCTATTTTCAGCAGCCTTTACTCGAGGCTTCAGTGTTTATGATCCTTCAGAAATCATTCTAATATGCTGATTTGAAGCTAAAGAATTTTCTTTTTGTCAATATTGGAAAAGTTGTTTAAAAGAACAGCATTTATTTGAAATAGTAAAGATGTTTGTTACAAAACCTTTCTATCACCTTTGATCAATTTAATGCATTCTTGCTGATTTTCTTTCCATCAAAAACATACTGACCCTAAACTTAAGTGTTAAGGCCATTTTATACTGAGCGTGATGCAAATTGCCGACGAACAGAGCGCGAAACGATTGATCACCTTCTGTTAATCATGCCTGCATGCTCAAGTTAGGTGGCGCCGACCAAGAATGCATTTTTCCTCAGATATGTATCTCATATGTCGATTTAACCGTTGACCATTGTCCGCTGCTCAATAGCATTACATTAAGATAAATAAAGTTTAGTTCTACACCAGAAACACAAACTATCTATAATGCTTACAAGAATGCATCTTAAAGTCGTGGGAAGTCGTGGCCTAATGGTTAGAGAGTCGGACTTGTAACCCAAAGGTTGCGGGTTCGAGTCTCGTACTGGCAGGGATTGTAGGTGGGGGGAGTGAATGTACAGCGCTCTCTCCCACCTTCAATACCACGACTGAGGTGCCCTTGAGCAAGGCACTGAACCCCCAACTGCTCCCCGGGCGCCGCAGCATAAATGGCTGCCCACTGCTCCGGGTGTGTGTTCACAGTGTGTGTGTGTGTGTTCACTGCTGTGTGTGTGCACTTTGGATGGGTTAAATGCAGAGCACTAATTCCTAGTATGGGTCACCATACTTGGCCACATGTCACGTCACTTTTCACTTTAAAATATAATTAGAGGTACAATTAGCATCGAGCTACACTTGAAAATGTATGTGGTTATTAATGTTTTTGCTTAAAGTCCACTTTAAACATCATTGAATGCTTGTAATAACTTCTGATTGTGTAGTTGATTTTGGCAGATTTTGGCACTCTTTGTATATTTTATAATGGAATGAACACTACACCTGCTTATCATTTGTCATAAACATCCTTTATTTTAAAAATACCATTATGATGATTATGATGATGTATTTTATGCATACAGAAAATACATCATAATCATGTATATTTGCTTTCATATTTCATATGTATAAAATATTTTTCTCCATTTTTTTTTTTTCATACGGATGGGCAGGAAATGCCTGATTGACAGGTCTAGAGTGAACGCGCTCTGACTCATATAATACTCACGCATGTGGAAGAAAACAGACAGTGCTTTTAAGATCACATAATTCAGTGGAGAATTAATAGAAATTATATTCTGTATAAATAACATGTGAGAATAAATCTGTTCCCAGATACCAATGATAACAAGAACTCCGCATCCATCCTCTCTTCTCTCTTGGGATACTCTTCTTCGGTTTTCGAAACAGCGTCACCATTCTCACCCTTTTTTGCAACAGCAGCTGCTCCGGGCACGTGATCTAATCTCAAATCTAGGGGGGGGGGCCGAATCCTCGCTTATACCTGGTGTGAATAGCCCCATAGGGATCTATTGTTTCGATTCAAAAGTATCATCGCGCTGAATTTTTATGTTCAGTGTGAAAAGGCCTTTGATGTTAAAAGCCCTTGTCAGTGACTTTTGTTTAATGTCAATGCTGTAAGAAAAATTCTAATAGAATTATGTACCATGGCAACTAGCAACAGCAAATCCGTCATATTTCTGCACTACCTTGTTGAGAGATTCTTGATCAACTGTGTAATTATATATTTCAAAATGCTGTATTAACTGTATTTGTGTGTGTTTCAGGGTTCAGAGGAAGTGAAAAGGTATGCTTGCCCTCCTTTACCTCCTTACGTAGATGAACTCGAGTTGTTGGGTTTGGATGAAGAGATGGATGAGACTGAATCCAAAAAGCCACTCTATGACATCTGCTTCCACCTGCTCAAACTTTACAGTGACAGGTTTGTAATAGTGTCCTCTTTCTTTCCTGATTTTTAATTAATGATGGTGTCCACAGCTGTGTATTTATGCAGGCTGATTTTATCATCTTTTCCTCTCTTTAGGCACTATAGCCTACAACAGCTACTTGATCACAGCACAGTAACTGCTGATCATCTGGACTACCGGCTGAGCTGGCACCTGTGGAACGTATTGCAGGCTCTTAACTACAACCACCTGTCCACCTCATGCCAGGGCTTGCTGCATGCCAGCTATGCTGCCCAGCTGGAGAGTGCGGGATTATGGGAGATGGCAATCTTCGTGCTGCTGCACATACCTGACTCTGGGTAAGTGTCTGCTCTGTTCGGAGTACTCATTTAGTCCTTGATAGGTTTGATAGGATCAGGATGAGTTGAGTGATTGTACATGAGATGATTTCTAACTGCTTGCAGGCTTAGAGAGAGTGCAGTGAGAGAGATGCTCAACTTGCATTGCTCCCTTGAGGAAACGGAAGAATCAATGGAGAAAGAGCAGTTTCTCACGGAAAAGTTGCTGATCCCCATCCAGTGGATCCATCAGGCCAAGGCCATCCGTGCTTGTAGAGGGGGAGACAAACGTAGTGAGGCTTTGCACCTTTACAAGGCCGGCCATTGGAATCACTGCCATCGGCTTGTCATCCAGCACTTGGCCTCAGGTTTGAATAAACCAAAAGCACGCAAACATGCCTCTCAAAAAACATGTCACGTCTGCAGCAATGCAAGCTACACATATTCATTTTGCTGCCCAGTTCTAAACAACACATTTATGTTGTAAACATAAGCAGAACTGCAAGTGGTTTCACCACTGAGCCTTTCTTTGCTGTATCGGACAGCAAAGAAGAAACCATCAGGAAAAAACTGTAAAATGCACTGTAATATATACTCTGTAAAAAAAAAAAAAAAAAAAATTAAAAAAATATATATATATATATACACACGCACATACACACACACACAAACACTGTAATATATACTCTACTAAAACAAAAGTAATTGCCAATTGTTAAACTCAAACAGCAATTTATATTCAGTAAATCTGACTGAAACTGCGTGATTTAAGCATTTTCTAGCTATGCTTTAGAGTTCGGGTTGTAACTAAATAAAATTTGGTTACCCAACTTAAAATTAGACCGTATACTTTTTGTACTTTTATAGATTTTTTTCAAAGGTAATATGTAAATCTGCATTTTCTGATTGAACATTCTTTTTTTAGTAGCTTCTGGTGAATTCTGTATGAAACTGTATGATTGTACTAACTGTACTAATTCCATCATCCTGTCTTTTTTCCTCAGACTGCATCATTAACGATAATCATAAGTACCTTCTGGAATTCCTAGAGGGGTTAGCAGTGCCAGAGCGCAGTGTTAAGATTCAGGACTGGGACACGTCTGGACGAGTCTACCTTGATTACATCCATGTCATTCAGACGCTGCAGGACATCCAACAGGTATTCTTGCTGCTCAGGATAGTATGTTGTTCAACTAGAACAAAAGTTTAAGAAACTACTAATGTGATTGTCTTCTATTTTTATCTCTAGATGGAAAGCCCAGGTTATGAGCTGGAGCGACTGCATACAGAGGTGACGTCTCTCTGCAGTAGAATAGAGCGCCTCCCCTGCTCCAAAGCTAAAGACCGACTTGCACAATCAGGTCCGAACATCATTTGCTGTGTTTTGTGGGAACTTTATACTGCAATAATGTTGCTGTTAAGTTAATTTCAGCTGCTTTCCTTGTTAATTTATGAAACTAGCTAGAAATTATGTTCCTCAGTGCCTCAAATTTGTAACCTCATTTGATTAACATTAACCCTGCATCTCTCTTGCCTTATAGAGATGGCCAAACGTGTGGCTAACATCCTTCGGGTGGTCTTGAGTCTCCAGCAAGGTGGTGAAGGCACCCCAGATCCCCGACACATCCCTCTTTGCCAGCTTGCTCCACACATTGGACGTCTACCCATGCCGGAGGACTATGCTTTAGAGGAACTCCGCAGCCTTACTCAGTCGTACCTGCAAGAGTATGTTATCGGTCACTGAATATCAAGATAAAAGTTTCTCAATCAGTTCTGCAGAAATAACATGAGTCTTGATTGGGTTAACCTTCAGCACTCCAATTATATGGCTGTTTCAGGCCGTGGTTGAACTTTCGATGCATATTTAGGCACAATACTTGTGAATAAAGCATTCCCTTGTGTGTTTGTGTAGGAGCTTTTTCCCCCTTTCAATCCTGTATTGTAGTTATAGAAATGAATGCGTCTTGAATAAAGTATCTCTTTGAATACACCCGTTGATTTCATCTTCCCGAGATACTCGGAGGAAAATGCCAGATTTGAGAACTTTTACATTTGTCTATTAAGTTAAAAAGTTACATTGTGATCTATCATCTGGTCCATTCAAAGATAAAATATATTGTGTTGTTTGTGTGTTTAGAGCCTACGGTGTACTCTGGCCACCAGACAATACATAGACTTAATGTAAACATTTTCTTTGGACTGTTCTTTTTCAGTCACAGTGTTTTTAAATACATTTGTAAGTACAGTATTTTTATTGTTCCCATGGACTGCCTTAGTCTATAAGTTGCAAGCGTGCTTCTGTGGGTGTAAATGATAAAGGTTGCTCAACCTGGCTTGTAATGAGGTTTGGTCTTTTTCGAGGAGGTTAACCATTTGTTATTTAAAATGAATCTCTCTTGGACACCAAAATATACGGCAACATTTAAAAATGTAAAAGTGTGGGCATATCTATTTTTGTAGGGTTTTCGACATGTTAATTAGAAAGACCTTATTGTTAAAGGTTTGCCTAATGTAAAATTAAATAAATTAAATTCTATTGATCAAAGAAGTTGATAGAAATATATTTTGCGGTTTCTAAAGTGTTCAAAAATACGTGACTGGGGATTCTCTGATCTTTAATCAAAGTCAGCCTGACATCTCTTCTGATTAGGATAGGGTTTCGCTGATGCAATTACATTACAGCATTATGTGAACCCTTCATCCGCTCAGGTTTTTTTTTTTTTGTGCTACAAATGCTTCAGCCACTAGTAATGTGCTTGTCTCCTGTAATGTTTATTTTCTACAAAACATTGTAAACATTAAACTGATTGTTTCAGGTAATTAAGATTCTTTGAATGGGTGTTTGTGGCTGTCAGATTATTGCTGTGCATGAATGTGCTTAATTCTTTTATAAAACTATGAATAAAATAATTTACATTTAATAAAAATCTGTATATATATTCTGTTTATATATAGTGAGGTCCAGAACTTTAAGACCAATCTCAAGTGTGTGTGTGTGTGTGTGAGAATGCAATGTTTTTCATAACAAATTATGTCAGCATAACCTAAGTGTGAAAAGAAAAGAAAAAAAAAATCTCACTTTATCATACGACACATCTTTCTCTCGAGCTCGAGTAACAGTACTCTATATCTAGTACTGACACGCTTCGTCATCACTTACTGTAACTAGCACGCGACACTTCTCTAGCCTCGCGAGTTGCGCGTGGATCTTGAGCTGCCTGGTAACAATACGGTACTGAACTATGGGAATACCTGAGAAATGCTGCATCTGCTTCTATGAAACCACAGAAGAGATTGTATTCCTCTTTCACGCCACAAAATGAATCCACGTGTCATTTTGGCTTCTCTACATCTGTTTACAACCACTGGTTTTATTCCAGGTAAGACTGCGCTCACTTTAATGAATTACTTTATTCAGGCATCCAGCGTATTTTTCGTATTTATATGTCGACTATACCTTAATTTGAACAAGATTCAAATTAAATTTATTTATAGAACTGAGATTAATGGTTTACACTCCTTATACTGGTTATATGTTTTTCTTTGTGTTAATTGTTTTTTTTAATTGCAAATATGTGGTTGATTAAGTTTTTGTTTGTTTTGGTGTGTTTGTTTGGTTATTTGATAGATATATTAATGTGAATTCTTAAATATTACACTTGATAAAGATTAATTTTAAATTAAGCATCAGTTTACACATGACCGTCCCTCCAAGAGATTCTAAAATGGACATGTCCCACACTAATCTGGAAAATCTGTGGATTCAACCCTAGTGACAACAGTGAACAGATGCAATTTGTGTTATATTCTCATCAACCTGATATGTTGTTCAAGGGGGTTGACCCACTGATAATTAGTGTTTACAATACAATAGGGGCATGTAGACCAGTAGTCCCAGAAGTACCCAGAATTTATTTAATTCCCTTGGGGTTTTTTTTTTTCCTTTTTTTTTTTTTTTCAATTATTATTAATTATGCAGCACTAGAAAACCTGTGAGTGGTTTGTGTGTATACTGGTGACTCAATTTATTAAGAATTTGTAATTTACATACTGGACATTGAGCAATTTTGCTTATTTTCAAGTCTACACATACAGGAAACTTTCTTTCTATTTCTTCTTTTTTTTTTTAAAGAAAAATATAATAAATGTATTATTAAATTTACTATCTTAAAAGTGTGGAAGCTACCCAAATAGTAACTATATATTACCCAAAAATTCCATAAGCATTATTGAATTATGTCTAAAGAAGCATCTTTAATACAAGTGTTTTTGATTACAAGAATTTGATACTTTCTGCACACTTGCCCAGTTCATGCTGCAGGACAGTAGTGCTGCCAGCTGGATATCTCACACATCCTTTTCACACCACAGCCTCCATTTTTATCTTTCATTAGAGCGCTGCTTTGTCTGGCACTTGGGGTGAATTGATTTGCTGGTGAAAGCGCTGACCACACTCATCCTCAGGGAACAGGAGAGAGTAATTGAGTAAACGTGCTTTGTTCACTAGAGTTCCCCTGCTGCACTCGGTGTGGCCGTAGTTCAACTAAATATATGGGCAGCAGTTTGAAAGGTTATTGGAGCTCTCCTGTTTCTGGCACTGTTTCTGGTAAAGTCTGTTAGCAGCACTCTCATTCATCATAACGGAGGCACCAGGCTGCCCTGAGCTGGCAGCCAAATCCGATATACAGAGTACACAATACAGAGTTTATAACTTGGAACTACAGTAAAAAAAAAAAAGTTTATCCAAAAAGAAAATTTCTTAGGCCCTCCAAAATGTAGATGAGTTTCTTTCATCTGAACAGATCTGGAGAAATGTAGCATTACATCACTTTCTCTGATGGATCCTCTGCAGTGAAAGGGTGCAATCAGAATGAGAGTTCAAACAGCTGATAAAAACAACACAATAATCCACAAGTCACTGACATTTTCATCAATTAACATCTTGTGAAGTAAAAATGTACATGTTTGTAACATCCATTCTTTTAACTTTTTAACCGTTGCTGGGTTCTAGCCAAAATGTGGGTCCATAGTTCATAAAAATGTTTCCTCACTGAAGAAGTCCATCCCCTGTCCTCCTCTCACATCAAAATACACTGACATATTTGTTTAGAACTAGTACTGCTTGTAAACAGTGCTTGATCTGTGCATTTCTTTCTCCTGATTTAGACAAGACTACTTTTTTACAGGAGAAAATATTATAATTATAATAAAATATGTGTGTGTGTGTGTGTGTGTGTGTGTGTGTATATATATATATATATATATATATATATATATATACATATATACATATATACATAATCCAATTGTCATTAATAATAATGGGATTTGAGAAATCAGACAAGCAAATATTTTCACTTTCTTCTACATCAAACAAAGATACTTAAGAAAGTAAAATTGTTTGTGGTTTGACTGTAATTTTTCAGAATTCTTATTTTTGAGAGGGTAACCATTACTGACTGTGCTGAAGGTCTGATGGGCTTATTGCCATAAAAAATAGACAAATGCCTGAAGACACTAATCTATTCCATCACAAGCCACCAAGCTCATTAATGACATGAGAATAGCAGTTTTACTCAGTAAACTCAAGTAATCACCACTTGACTTTGTGTCTTAATTGATTAATCAATGTAAATAAAACAAATCAGTCAAATGTAAATCCACTCTCTCGTTTCCTCTTCCTTTTCGTCAGTCTGTTTGTGTGCCCAGGGGAGATATGCATTCAAGCTGCTGAATGATTTATTTGTGAATTACACCAATGCACTGAGGCCTGTGGAGGACACTGACAACATCATTAACGTCACCTTGCAGATCACTCTCTCGCAGATCATTGACATGGTAATGACTCACAGTCCATCACACATTCTTTCTCATTCTCATTATCTCTGAGGATTTTTAGGCACATTTTGCTGCTTTGCCCTAGCCTTGCCCTTTTGAATTGTGTCTAAGGCAAGACTCTGAGACTGAAAAAATGGTTACTATATCACCATGTATTCCCCAGCTGATTAATTACAGTGCTTTAACATTTTTGTTTTACACATTTTCTGAAATATGTTTAAATATGCTAATTATTTATATAATTAAATATATCAATTTAGATATTTTATTTAATAAATTTTATTTCCACTGGTCTGAAAGAGAACTGAAGCATATTAACCCAAAATCTCAAAATTGACCAGTGCATAAAAAACAGTAGTATCTTGCCTTAAATATCTCAAAACACGCATGCTAAGAAATATAATTTTTGTAATTATATTGTAATTACATTTATATTGTAATATTATAATTATATTCCATATATGTATTTATATGTATAGTATTTTCCTTACACCTTGTATACATCTTAATTGCTATTTTTTTAAAAACAATTTTTAAAACATTTTTGTAAACAAATGTCTTCAATTTCTGAATGAACCTGAACTAAACTTAGACATTTAGTGTAATAAAAGGTTATGCTAATTAACTCAAGACATTCAGACTTTTAATGAGACTTTTTGTCTTTATACAATCTATAGATAGTTAAAATACAAATATGTTTTTAACATGCCTGACAAAAAATATTAAAATGCTTTGTAATTCATAAACTGAATGATGAAAGTTCATCATTCAACTATTGTCTGTATGAATTGCATTTCAATCTATTTTTCAATCAATACCTGACAAAATCAGTGTCATGTCAACTAGCATTTCAACAATTTTTTATTTTTATTATTATTATTTTTTTTTGCTGATCAGTTATTTTAATGCTTATTTTGCTGACTGGAATATATTTATTAATATTGGTTCTAAAATCCACCTTTTTTTTCCTAGGATGAAAGTGTTGGAAACTTTTTCCTCGTCGAAGCAGAGACCAGGAGACATTGGGATATCTTTCATACATCACAAAAGAAACCAGATCCTCACAACATACTTGTGGATTCGTCAGGTGTGGTTTGATGCCTACCTCACCTGGAATAATACAGACTACGATGGGCTTGATACCATCCGTATACCTAGTAGTTATGTATGGAGACCTGATATTGTCCTATATAACAAGTAGGTCGGATTGGTATTGGGTTTCATCGATTCAGCCACCAATTGAATGTCATGCCCTGTCCATCAGTTTGTTGTTGCCAAGGACACAGGCTGTACATTCTCATCAACTGCTTGTTCATGGGAGGTTCCAGTCAAATTGCTCTTTCTTCTTCTCATAACAACCTTGATTGCAATGCTATCTATCTATCTATCTATACTGTATATGTATAGGTCTCTTGAAGTATCTTGGAGACGTTGCCACAGTTCTTCTGGATTTAGTCTGTCTCAGTTAGTTCTGTTTCTTCATGTCATTCCAGACAGACTGGATGATGATGAGATCAGATCTCTGTGTGGAGCACTACTTGTGTCAGACTCCTTGTGCAAACAAAAATCTCACTGGATTATTACAATTAATGCAAAATTAATGTTTGGAAATGTAAACTGATATTTTTTTACTGACACACTACAGCAAAAGATAGAAATAACTGACTTAAAACCATTTTTTAGGTGGTGAAAATACTAGTGTTCTAATGATTTTGGCCACCACTGTATATATTATTCTCTACATTTCTGAATCGTATTTACATGTAAGAGTCCTGTGAGACAGATTTGGCCATAACATTGCAGATTTGTCAAATGTAGAAAGTCTTAAAAGCTCTTTCCAAAGAGTTAGCTGATCTGATGCTGTTTATAGCTGACAGATGGCTTGAGCTTTCCACTCATTCTTTTTCATGTTCGGAAAGCTCATCATAGCAAAACATGCTAGAGTAGTAATGAATTTATAGAGCAAGTTCAGATTCTGACCCTTTAGTGCTTTTGGACAGTTTTGTGTGTGACATAGCAAATAGTAACAAATTAATCTGATCCACATGACTATCCTCCGACATGACGTGGTTGTTTTCAATGTAAATACATATTCAGGATAGGAGGGGGCCAAATATAAAAAAAATAACCATGAATTGTCACCCCAAAATGAAAATTTCCTGAAAATGTAGTCACCCTCAGGCCAATTAAGATGTAGATGAGTGTTTAATTTGGATAAATTTAGCATTACATCTCTTGCTCACCAATGAATACTCTGCAGTGAATGGGTGCCATGAGAATGAGGAGCTGATAAAACATCACAATAATCCACAAGTAATACAAACAACTCTGGTCCATCAATTAAAGGGGTCATATGATGCGATTTCAAGTTTTCCTTTCTCTTTGGAGTGTTACAAGCTGTTCGTGAATAGATAAGATCCCTAAAGTTGCATTTCGTTGCGAAAGCGTTGGCCTTCCAAAAGAGGACACGACTAGAAATCAGTGGTTAAGTTGTATTTACAACACTGTTCCAGAATAGTTCAACCCAAATATTCAGATGTGTGTAGCGCATTTTATGGAGGACTGTTTCCTGATCCTGGTAGGGTAGACTACAATGCCGGCTGTTCTGACTCACAGACTGTAAGTACGTTTTCATATTTAAAGAATTTGCCACTGATGATTCAAACGTGAGTTTTGAGCAGTGTAGAGTAGCGCTTGTTGCTTGTCATTTCTCCGATCACAAATGCAGACATGGTTTTATGTTTACGCGGCACGATGCAACGCAACGCGTAAAAAACCAGTATAAGTCATTATAATCCGTAATTAGTTCCCCACTGGATGCAACAAATGCCTCCAAACATTATAAATGTTTATAATTGGTTTTAATGTTTTTGTCTCGTCGCTCCGGGAGACGGCATCACAATATGGTAGGGGCGTAACATTTCCGTCACACGCTTGAGGTATTCGGCCAATCACAATGCACTGGATAGCTGGCCAATCAGAGCACACCTCGCTTTTCAGACCGATGAGCTTTGTAAAAATCGACACGTTTCAGAAAGGCGGGGCATAGAGGAGAAACAATAATGTACAGTATGTGGAAAATAATGTGTTTTTTGAACCTTAAACCGCATAAACACATTTCATTACACCAAATACACAAAATAATGTTATTTTTAGCAACATCATATGACCCCTTTAACATCATGTGAAGTGAAAAGCTGAGTGTTTGTAAGAAACAAATTCATCACTGAGACAGTTTTTCATTTCACAAGACTTTTTTTGATAGACTGGAGTCATGTGGATTACTTGTGCTAAATTTCTCCAAATCTGTTCTGATGAAGAAACAAACTCATCTATGTCTTGGATTGCCTGAGAGGGAGTACATTTTTGGGAAATTTTCATCTTTCATCTTTCAGTGTTGGTGACTACGTTAGTGATTTTATTGATTTTCACCTTCTGTCTTCCAGTGCAGATGACCAGTTCTCCAGCTCTATGGAGACTAATGTGGTGATCCGCCATGATGGCCAGATTATGTGGGACCAGCCGGCAATAACCAAGAGCTCCTGCAAAGTGGATGTGTCTTACTTCCCTTTTGATGCCCAGCAGTGCCGCCTCACCTTTGGCTCTTGGACCCACAACGGCAACCAGATGGATCTTCATAATGCCCTGGACAGTGCTGATCTGGCTGACTTTGTGGAGAATGTAGAGTGGGAGGTTCAGGGAATGCCTGCAAAGAAGAACATTATTCTCTATGGCTGCTGCTCAGACCCCTATCCAGATATCACGTACACACTTCACCTGAAGAGAAGAGCTTCCTTTTACATCTTTAATCTGCTCATTCCCTGCATGATGATCTCCTTCTTGGCTCCGCTAGGCTTCTACCTTCCAGCCGACTCTGGAGAGAAAGTATCAACAGTGTTACTAGCCCTTACCGTCTTCCAGCTTCTGGTTGCTGAAAGCATGCCCCCTTCAGAGAATGTGCCACTCATTGGTGAGATCATTCGTTTTTATTCTAACATAGCCATAATTTTATGATCATTAAGAATTTTATTAGTAATGACAGCAGTGGATAGTAACACATAATTGCTGGCACAACACATAATTTAATGATGTATTTTGCAGATACTTTTCAGCGAGTTTATCGTACATTGCCAAAAATAAAATAAAAAATTAAAAGTAAATAAAAAAACGTAAAAAAAATCTGAATCTGTATTTTTGTCATGGTTGCTTCTATAAAATCTTAAATCAACTTACTTAAAAACAAAATTTGGTTAGACAATAAGATTTTGTATTTAAGACTTTTTCTTGAATAGCTTTAAAAAGCTTTTAAATAATATTTCTTGAATTAAGTTGAATTAAGCATAATCTAACAAAATTTAATAAGGTTATGATTTTGGCCATGAATAAAGAATTTGTTGACCCTTTTCATTATTCTCACAATGTATTATTACTAAAATGAAGGAACAAATTAGTACAACATGACCATGGTTTTCACCGTGATTGATTGATTGATTGAAAAAAGTAAAAGCAAGTGAAAATAATAATAAAAAACTTTAGGGTATAGTACATAGTTAAAAAAAAAAATAATAATAATTTCCAAGCAAAGTGCTGTGTTTTTTTTGTTTTTGTCCTTACAACTTTGGATGACTATGCTATCTAGTTTATTCATTTATCAGAGATGACAAATAAGAAACACAGTGGTGTCAATTTAAAAGTAGGGCTGTTGTCAGGAATAGCCATACGGTGGCAGTGTCTTCCCACATGCTTACACACACATACAAAATAAAATATTCAGTTTAGATAATTTTGCATCATATACAATGTGATTTTTGGTCATCGAGATCTGGCAGCAACATAACATTTTCTATCACGTCTTGTGTGTTCTGAGCCAGCGTGTCTTTGGCTGGCTAAATCAGTTCTGGCTTTCATTTCCTACCCATAAAAGTGGGCACATGCTGTGTAAATGTTTAATCTTTATTCAGCACAACATTCCCTTGGATTCCTTTGGTGTGAAATTAAGTGGTTCACCAAAGAAAAAACTCCCCCACCCACAAGGCCTGAAATAAATAATTATCAGATTGTATGAGATGCAAAGAAGCTGCTGGGGCTTTAGAAGGAAAGCAATGAACCGCCTGCAGTGGGTCAATAATTTAAATGAAACTTCCTAATGAAACTGGGACTGCCTGTAACTCTGCGGTTTATTAAGCAAACTCACTATTGGATTTGTAGCCCAATCAGTGTTTAACATTGGAATACTAAAAGAAGCTTTGCTCTTGAGGTCAAATAATTAATGATTCTCAAGTTACATGTAGTTTTAAATATCTATTCATTGCTGATAGCTTTGGAATTAATTTTCCTGTCTATGTTCACCAGTCCCAATGTTTCCACAGGGAAATATTACATCGCCACAATGACCATGATTACAGCTTCTACAGCCCTGACCATCTTCATTATGAACATCCACCACTGTGGACCAGAGGCTCAGCCTGTTCCTGCATGGACACGTCGCTTTATCCTGCACTACTTGGCTCGAATTTGCTTTGTCTATGACATGGGAGAAAGCTGCCTGTCTGTGTACACAGACAAACCTGCACAGAAGGGAAGCAACTGCACTTTAAATGGACAGGCTGTGGACGAGGACTTCGCTCTGAGGGTACGAGGCATTTCAGCTGGTGAAGGGTGTTCACAGAAGATAAAAGATCCATTAAATGAAGATGTCAGTCCGACCTTATCTCCCCGGCAAGGTAAAGAGTGCCATACTGGCTGGATAGATGGTACACGTGTGGGCATTGACTATGGAGAGGTTGCAGGAGCTACAGTAGAGAGAGGGAGCTATCCCAGCAGAGCAACTGGGAAAGAATCAGTCAAGAAGAGGGAAATACATGTTTATTCCATCAGCAAAACATCCTGAGGAATATCGAGTACATCGCTAACTTTTATCATGAACAGAAGGCCACACAGAGACGAAATGGGGAGTGGCGGAAAGTTGCCAAAGTCATGGATCTCTTTTTTATGTGGATATTCTTTATCATGGTCTTCTTTATGAGTTTGCTTATTATAGGGAAAGTTGTCTGAAGGTATGATATGAAAGACGCCAGAGGCCTCGTGCATAAACGTCTGTGCAGTTCTTTAAATAGGCATTGACACTGATGTTGATGACACAGGTCAGACATACAGTGTCTCATTTGCTCTTTTATTGTTGTATTGTTCATGAATCCAGGTTAATTCTAAATGAGGAATAAGTAATGGGACAGTAATTAACGTAATACATCTCTGCTATTCTGAATCCCAGCTGAATGCAATAAACAGCGTTTATATAGGCCCAGACTAGACACGATCGGCTGTGTATTAATGCAGAATTTATAATACACTTAATCATTTTTGTTATTTTGATATAAGTGAGATGTATTGTAAGGTCAATCCAAGTATTACTAATAATTAATGTGTATACTGTAAATAAACATTTTAGCTTAATATACTAGCTTATTATAGCCTAATAAGGCCACCAGGAATATTTTTGTTATTTTATCCTAAATCTAGAATAAATCAAAGTTTATGGCATCAGAGCCATTGTATGCAAAACTGGAAAAAAAATCTAAAGCATAATGGTAGAAGTTTAAAGTTATATATATATATATTTTTTAAAAGGTCAAACAATATTTTCTTCACAGTCTAGCTCTCTACAGGATTTATTTATTTGTATTTGAAGTCTCGTTAAGGCCTGTTTTTTTTTTTTTTTTTTTTTGGTGAAGGACATTTATTAATGAGGCCCCTGGGTTGATCAGTCAGGTCACGAGGTCCCAAAAATAACACTTTCCTTACATTCATGTGTTTGTTTGTTTATTTATTTATTTAGCATTAATGTTAGGTAAATGATTTTTCAAAGTATCAATAGCATCAAACTAATCAATCAAACAGCCAACCAGGATTTTTATGACATGGATGCACTCAGATTTTGTTGAATGTCCTTACTAATGTTTTTACTGCTCTCAATAAATTAAAGCAGGCATATTACAGTATTAAACATAATGTTTGTAATGTAAACAAAAAAGACAGTAGAGAGAAGATACCTGCAGTATATGGGGAAAAGATGAATGGAAAGCTGTTGAATTCAGATCAGAATGACAAATGGAGCCAAATACACAATAACACTGACTGTTTCAGATATAGGCCTATCCTATAAGGTTTTGTCTGTTAGTGCATGTGATCCATATACTACTGCCTGATTTGTGTAAATATATAAATATAATTTATATAAATATATTATATAATACCTACATGTAATTAGATATACAGTATTAGATAGTACAATATAATATATGAATAATATTTAAACATTATAGTGTATGCACTAGGCTACTGTATGTACAAAATTATTAAATGCTTACAGTATATAATTGTATAGTTATGCTTAGCCAATGTCTTTGTGCCAGGCAGAGGATGATAACTGAGATATCTGAATGAATCAAATGTTGTTTTTTTATGAATCTGTAATGAATCTGCAAAATAGAACCTTTATAGAATGTAAATCCATCAAAAATCTCATTAAAGTGACAACAGAAGACAATGCCTGTGATCCATGGAAATCTCATACTTGCACAAAAAGAACTGAACTGAATGTTGACCCTCAATAATTTGTTAATAGTGAGATTTATGCAATTAACCCTTTCATCCCTTTTAAAAATCCCTTTTAATGATGGGATGCGATTGATTTAGTTAATGAATATGAATAACTCTGCAGTCAGAAGTGAAGTATTTGATACAGGGGCCAAGTCTACCATAAATCATCAAATCACAATATTAAATATTCATTATTTCTTACACCCCACCATTTAACCTTTTGCTCTGTGTGCTTTCACAGCAATGGTAAGGTTAATTAGCTCTTGGCTTCAATAAACCCCTCAGGGGGAATGGTAGCTATAAAAACTACATTCATCACACAAATTGAGGCGTATCAAACAACCTTTCAGATTACAGAGCCTTCCTGAAACTTTCTAAATATGCCTTAAGAATAGTAATGGTATAGTTCAGCCAAACGTGACAATTCTTTGATCATTTGTTAAACACAAAAGAAGATATTTTGAAGAATGCTGGTAATCAAACAGTTGTCCGTGGCCCTTGACGTTAAATTGTAACAATATTTTTTACTGTATTTTTAATGAAATAAATGCAGCATTGGTGAGCAAAAGAGACTTTTAATATAAAAAAAAATACAAAAAAATAAAATATTCTACTGACCCAAACCTTTTGAAAGGTAATGTGTATAATGTCATTCATGGAACTTAAAGATGTCTCATAAAGAATATTAATCTAATAGTTATGCAGGTATCCTACATGTGCTTTCATGCTTTAAAGGGTTAGTTCACCCCAAAATGAAAATTCTGTAATTAATTACTCACCCTCATGTCGTCCAAACCCGTCAGACCTTCGTTCATTTTTGGAACACAATTTAAGATATTTTTGATGAAATCTGAGAGCTCTCAGACCCTGCATAGACAACGCAACTGTAATGTCCCCAGGTCAAGAAACGTAGTAAGGACATCGGTAAAACAGTCCATGTGACATCAGTGGCTCAACTTCAGTTTTGCAAAACTACGAGAAGACTTTTTGAGCGCAAAGAAAACATGTCCTTGCTACGTTTCTGGATTTTTCATTTTTGGGTGAACTATCCCTTTAATTCTTATTTAAATGCTAATACTAAAAGTTCAACTTGAGAGTTTCCTTATCACCAAGACTGCACTTTGCAGGGTAAGCTGGTTTCTGGCCTTGCAGTTTTGACTTGATTTTAGTGCTGGGCGGTATACTGGTTCATACCGAATACCGGTGTTTATTTTTGTTATGATATGAATTTTTAAAATACCGCAATACCGTATGTCGCTTAAACAACGTTCGAAACGCGACACTGTTTGAAAGGGGTCCCTTAGCCAGTGAGCGGCAGAGAAGCAGTGCATTCAGTTAGCCGCACCGCAGCTTATGCATGAAAAAAAAAAAATACCGTCATGTACCGTGAAACCGGTGTAATTTTGAAAAATAACGTGATAGAAATTTTTGGTCATACTGCCCAGCACTACTTGATTGCAGTGCCACATTTCTTGCCGACGCAGGAGAAGCTTTGTTTCCAGTAATCAAGAGTGCTCATGCGTGTCATGGCAGGACAGTTTGGAGGAAGGTCAGATAGAGGATGCTTCTCAAACAGGCAGTCAAACTGACAGGCGTATTTACAATAATCCGCTCAAAAGGCCAAATCTGGGGTGAAGTATAAATCACTGCTCACATCTATTGTTCAAAAGCTTTTTTCAGGTTCAGCAGTATGCCATTCTCCAAATGCTGTGGTAGCAGTGCCATCAAATTAACTTTAAATTGCAGTGGATACATTTAAATTGTATTATTCAACTGCAAGAAATTAATAACAACTAATTATCTCATGATGTTTAATCATGCTAATTAAAATGGCTTTTAATCAGAATGATCCTCAGTTTGAAATCACGCGTGAAGTACTTTATAACAACCTATTTGTGCCTCAGATTTTTTCCAAAGCCTGCATACATTCATTTAGTGTATTGAATATATTGAATGTCTCCATCTTGTTAAAGTAGTGTTTCCAGTTAAGTTACTTTCCTTCTTCAACACTAGATGGCGCTAGAGTCATAGTAAATATCCTACTTGTCATTATCATTTACATCTGCCACTCTAGAAATAAAAGGACTAGATCAAGATATAAATTGGGCCTGAAATTGAAAATCCCAATTCAATATCTTATGCAAAATATTATTTGCTTACATGTAGGCTAATCTGCATTTATATGTAAATATACTGTGAAAAATTAATTAATTTAAAAATATGAAAAGATTGCTTAGCTTTTTAAAATGCTATTTAATTTTTTTATTTGATTATTATTTTATTTTATTTTTCAGGGTTTACATGTAACCTTAATACACCACAATAAATAATATTAAAGCATGTAAAAGCAAAAATGGAAAGGTTTACAAAAGGTTTTCAAAACATGGGTTTCCACCGTATATTTGTATATATGAAATATATGGTGGAAACCCATGTTTTGAAAACCTTTATTATGTGTTCTTTGCTGAAGTCCACAATGTGCAATATTTGCAACTATGATACTGCAAGTGCATTTTGTATATTTTATATTACAGACTGTAATATATTTTATTATGTAATTATATTTTTTGTATATTACAGTCTGTAATATATTTGTATATTACAGATACACGTGTATGTGTGTGTGTGTGTATACAGTATGTGTGTGTGTGTGTATATATACCACTTTGGCTACCACTACCACTTTGAATAACTAACATATATATATATATATATATATATATATAATAATTATATATATATATTTGTTAGTTGTATGTATCTTATATATATTGTTATATAGTTGTA
>NW_015540909.1:824751-832731 GCF_001515605.1 Sinocyclocheilus anshuiensis
TAAAGAATAATATATATATATATATATATATATATATATATATATATAAGCTATTTATCACATAATAATATGGAATGTACACTCTTCAATATAAAGGCTCTTTATTGGCATTGATACTTCTATGAAGAACCTGTATCCAAATAATCTTTCAAATACATAACTTTTTTTTTTTTTAATGGAAGAAGGTTCTTTAGATTATTAAAATGCACTTCACACTAAGACTCACACAGACCATGGTAAATCACCACCAATGTGCAGCATTATTGCACATTGTGGGATAAATCTTGAGGAATAAACTGCTTTTTTGTTTGTTTTTGATTTACTGTTGTTTCTCACATACATTTTCTTGACCAGGTCAGGATCTGCATGCTTTCATATCAGCACAATGAACACCAGCAGACCTGTGGAATATTTCATCCTCGACGGACTAAAGGACAGATACGTGCTTCCCATCTTCTTCGTGGTCTATGTTTTTGTTCTGAGTGGAAACAGCGTGATCATATACCTTGTTAGAACTGACCCCAAGCTCAACACTCCTATGTATTTTTTCCTTCATAATTTGTCCTTTTCTGATATTGTGTACACTTCAGTGACAATTCCCAAAATGCTCTCAGTGTTCCTGACTGATGACAAAACCATTTCTAAGACAGGATGCTTTTTACAGATGTACTTTTTTCTCTCAACTGGAACGACAGGGCGTGCTTTGTTGACCGTAATGGCTTTTGACCGGTACGTTGCAATCTGTAATCCCCTGCGGTACACGACTATCATGACCAGACAACGCTGTATTCTGTTGATATTTGCTTCTTGGGGTTTTGGGGCCTTTTTAGTGCTGCCTATAACTATTTGGGCTACTCAGCTGCCTTTTTGCGGTCCTAATATTGTTAGGCACATGTTCTGCGATCACTCCTCTGTATTGAGCCTTGCCTGTATTGACACCAGCAGGAATAGCATTTTTTCCCTAATGCTTGCCCTCATTGCAATCCTCAGTACGTTCCTTCTCATCTTAATTTCATATATCTGTATTGGCAAAGCTATGAGAAAAATGAGCAAGGCACAGCAGCTCAAAGTTGCGGCCACTTGTGGGTCCCACCTGATAGTGGTGTGTATCTCGTATATTTCAGCCTCCTTTGTGTATATCTCATATCGGGTAGCTAGATTTGACCCAGATGTTCGTATAGTCATTGCTGTACTGTACTCTGTGCTGACACCTCTGCTGAATCCCATCATTTACAGCTTGAGGAATAAAGAACTGCAAGATGCAATGAAGAGAGCATTTTGTAGATGCACTATTGCTTCAAAAACCAACAGTAAAACAGTTCCTTCTGTTGCTTAGAATCAGCAGAAATCTGTTAAATGTAAAAGGCATTCAATTTATTCCATTAAAAAGTATGAACACGGTTCAAATATGGCTAGCTGTGGAATAAACTAGATTAAATTAGTTACAATGAATGAGATTGAAGATTTAATAATAATGAATATATAACCTGGTTTTTGTGTATTTAAGACACATGAAGTGTAGTACTATTACAGAAATCTTATTTTTGGTTTATTTATGGCTGTCAAATATACATCACATTAAGTTTATGAGTTTATTTACATTACAACTGTGCAATCCAAATGGATGGAACTTTTATATGCAATTAAAATACATACACCTTAAATTTAGGCCTAAATATTTTGTTTATTAAATTAAAAAGTAAAAATAAAAATAATTTTTGAATGGATTCTAATTGGGCATATACAGTACAATATGTTCTTTTTTTTTTACTTCTGAAAACAAAGCGTGCCAAACATGGCACAAAATATTTCTCCCACACATTGTATTTTCAGTAGTGCAAGAAATCAACATACCTATTATTTCTAATGACTTTATAGTTTTTTTTTTCATGTAGTATATTTTTATCTATTTATATTCCAGAAAAATTGTCAAAGTGATTTCAGATTATAATATCTAATATATGTTTTAAGATTGTTAAAAAATATATACTTAATTTGCTATTTGCTGCAATAATAACACAAAATCATGATGTGGAAATATTACATTTAAAAATCACACTTTTATTTGAATGGATATTTGAATAGTACTGAGATGGTTTTTACTGTGGACAGTGACATGAGGAACAAAATACTGAAGAATGATAAAAAATAAAACATGAATGTCCCAGAATCTAGAGAGTTGCATCACTCTCTTCTGTCCCAACAAATTGCCAAACACACACCAGCCACATTAAATCACCAGTACAAAAGAATTAAACAAACTCAAAGCATTCTAAGCACTTGTTCAGTCTATATCCAGTCAAGAACTGTATTAGTTGGTTGATAGTTGAACAACAAACAACACTGTAGTTGGAACAACAAATGTATACACTGGATGATGTGCCTGGATTGTCATGGTACATTTAGGTTATCAATATACAATGCCTTTTTGATCATCTTAAAGTAAATTCTAATAAACTGTTATACTTATTATTTTTAATATTTTCTATTGTATGTAAAACATTTTTTTTCATGCTTCTAACCTGTGAATATAATATGATTGTATGAACATATGGCATTCAGAATATTCCTGTCCAACAGTTTGTTCAAATAAATACATTTATGTAAATGCTACATATGACGTTTCAATTTTAATAAATGATATTAATGAGAGAGTGCAAAAAAATCCATCCAATCTTTACTCAAACACACTTAATCCCATAATGATGATTTTTTATCAGGCCTGTTACTAGGCCCTTTTTAGGGGGGCCTTTTTGTGGGCCTAATATTCTTAGGCACATATTTTATGATCGCTCCTCTGTAGTGAGCCTTGTCTGTATGGACATGAGGAATGGCATTTTGTACCTGACAAGCGCCCTCATTATCTCTTGTGTATATGTATTTATGAAGAGTTTATCTGCAAAAACAGATAACTCCGTTTTTATTCATTTTCATAAATCATGTTTTTTATTATTATCATGTTTTTATTGTTTTATCGTGTCAGCTGTATTTGTTTAGTTATTATTATTTAATCAAAGTGCAGTTTGATTGAAATTAATTGGAATGCAGGATAAAAAAACATGATTTTTGAACAGTATTAAAAACGGAGTTATCTGTTTTTTCAAAGGATCTCTTCATATGTATATCTCATATCATGTCAAAACATTTCGCAACTGAACAGAATTACACTAGGTTTACTGACAAGATGGAACGTTCTGAGTTCCCTATCTGTTGGTCACTACGAGTTATGTCGTGACGACATATGGGGTTTTACCTGGAAGCCCCAATCATCTCTGACTTTAAGGGAAAATGCCAATGAAATTTGGCTAGTGGATTTTGCAGACCTGAGCCACTCCCCATGTATACAGGTATAAATAGGCAACAGGTGCATCCACTCTTCAGATTTTTGCTTTGGAGTCGAGTGGATGAACATGTTGATCTCTGCAAAGCCATTCATCATCTGTCTGGAAGCTGTTCTGGTTGGCTTGATGGTGCGAACAACGGTGTCCCTGTCTGCAGCGATTCCCCTGGGCACTTCAACTAAAAGAGTAGAGGATCAGATGTCGATTACAGCATCGGGGGATGGGCTTTCGTCCTCTGAGGATGAAGATTCGGTGGGGCTGCCCCCCTCGGGTGTTGTGGCCACCGCTGAATCGGACCCGGAGTTGACGGCCATGATTGCCCGGGCAGCCGTGAGCATCGGGCTGGAGGTCAATAGACCGCCCAGTCCCGAGCCCTTACGGCTGGATGATTGGTTTCTCGGGGCGGGACATGGCTCACAACCTTTCTTCACAACAAAGCTTTCTTCCCGGAAGTGCATGAGGAGTTGAAAGCCCCTTTTACGGCCAGAAGCTGCTCATCTCCCTCCTCCGTCCTCACTACCCTCGATGGCGGGGCGGCCAGGGAGTACGTCGACATTCCCCAGGTGGAGAGAGCGTTCACAATGCTGCCACTTGGAGGAATCGTCCTGTAAGCTGATGGCTGCTCTCACCTCCGCCCTGCATGCCATGGCTATCCTGCAAGTACACCAAGCCAAGGCACTAAAACAAATGCACAAGGGTAGTACCCACCCGAGGTTGATGCAGGAGCTGTGCTCAGCGACTGCCTTCGCCCTCCGGGCGATGAAAGTCACAGCGCGGTCCCTCGGGAAGGCGATGTCCACTCTGGTGGTCCAAGAGCACCATCTCTAGCTCAACCTGGCAGAGATGAAGGACGTAAACAAAGCGTGTTTTCTCAACGTTCCCATCGCCCAGGCAGGGCTGTTCGGCGACACTGTTGAGGGCTTTGCCCAGCAGTTCTTGGCAGTGCAGAAGTAGACTAAGGCCATCCAACACATCCTGCCCCAGTGGGATGCACCACCTACCACTGCTGCCCCGCGGGCGAGGACCCAGTCTGCTCGCCGCCATGGGCACCCTCCTGCATCCTCCATAGCTGCTCCGCCCCGTGCTGAAGCAACATCTAGGCCGGCGCGTTGAGCCTCTCGCAGGAGCGGCCCTGACACTGGCAACCCGGAGATGTGGGAAGCTGCTCTTTCTCAGGAGACGGCAAAGACTCCTTCCCCCGGAGGAGGGCCGGGTGGAGAATCTTCCGTTTTGTTTTATTTCTGTTCTGCCACTGGCTCAAGGGACGGCTGTAACCACGTTGTCAAAGAAAGAGGAATTTCCTTTTCCTCTGGGTTCTCAGGCTCGCGGGCTGACAGTGTGCGATGCACTGCCTCCTCACTCTCGCCCGTGATGCCCCCTCTTGCCAGCAGCCAAGAGACTGCGGTTGGGAGACATGATGCCTCTCCACGCATCTCTGGCCAGTCCCCCTGGGGACCTGGGGAGTTCTGCGGGGATGAGTCAGAATGCAACACCTTCTGTACCATCCAGCTCTGCTCCCTGCTGCTGCACCACCGCGGGTACGTCGATTGTTCCTTTGGTGCCACTTGTACGGTGTCTGGGGGCGTGGCTTGCACTGCCCAACCCGTCCCGCTGGCTCATTCGCACAATTCGACTCGGCTATGCGATTCAGTTCGCCAGGCAACCTCCCAAGTTCAATGGCGTCCTTGAGACTTCGGTGACAGTCCGAGATGCTCCTGGCAAAGGATGCAATCGAGCTGGTCCCTCCAGCTGAGATGAGGCAGGGGTTTTACAGCCCCTACTTCATTCTTGAATCGGGCCCTTCACAGGGTTCCGTTCAAGATGTTGACGCAGAAGCGCATCATCAGATGCATCCAGTCCCAGGATTGGTTTGCAGTGGTCGATCTGAAGGACGCTTACTTTCATGTCTCGATTCTTCCTCGACACAGACCGTTTCTAAGGTTTGCGTTCGAGGGTTGGTCATGGCAGTACAGGGTCCTCTCCTTTGGGCTTTCCCTGTGCCCCCATGTCTTTACGGAAGTCGCAGAGGGTGCCCTTGCCCCATTACGGGAAGTGGTTATCAGGATCCTCAACTATCTCGACGACTGGCTCATCATGGCCTGGTCACGAGGACAGTTGTGCAATCACAGGGACCTGGTGCTCCGGCACCTCAGCCAGTTGGGGCTGAGCAAACTCTCCCCAGTGCAGAGGATCTCTTTTCTCGGTGTGGAGTTAGACTCGGTGAGTATGACGGCACGTCTCATCAACGAGCATGTCCAGTCAGTGCTGGATTGCCTGAGTTCCTTCAGAGGCAGGATGGAGGTTCCGCTGAAACAGTTTCAGAGGCTCATTGGGCATTTGGCATATGACGCCACAGTCACACCACTCGGACTGCTTCATATGAGATAACTTCAGCACTGGCTACACTCCCGATGGGCATGGCGCCGCAGTACATATCGTGTGACCATCACACCGATGTGTCGCCGCTCATTCAGCCCCTGGTTGGACCTTGCTTTTCTACGGGCCAGGGTGCCCTTAGAACAAGTGTCCTGGCCTGTTGTTGTCATGACAGATGCCTCCAGTACGGGCTGGGGCGCTACATGCAACGGGCAGGCAGCCTCGAGGTCCTGGATGGGGCCTCGACTGCTTTGGCACATCAACTGCCTGGAATTGTTGGCAGTGCATCTCGCTTTGCGGCATTTCCAGCCACTGCTACAAGGCAAGCACGTGTTGGTCCACACGGACAACACTGTGGCTGTATCATACATCAACCGGCAGGGAGGTCTACGATCACGTCGCATCTCCTCCTCTGGAGTCAGACACGGCTCAAGTCGCTGCGTGCCGTCCACATCCCGGGGGAGCTCAATGTGCAGCCGATGCACTCTCACGGCAGCTCACGTTCCCCAGAGAATGGCGACTCCATCCCGAGACGATCCGGCTGATCTGGAGTCAATTCAGGGAAGTCCAGGTAGACCCGTTTGCCTCCTACAAGTCCTCCCACTGCCAGCTATATTACTCCCTGACAGAGGCCCCCCTCGGCACGGATGCACTGGCACACAGCTGGCCACGGGATTTACACAAGTATGCGTTTCTCCCAGTGAGCCTTCTCGCACAAACACTGTACAAGTTCAAGGAGGACGAGGAACAGGTCCTGCTGGTTACCACCTCTGGAGGTTCTACAGTAGGACCATCAGGATACGGGGAGAGTTCAGTAATGGTTCCTTCGACCGTGACAAGACAGGCTGAAGGTGCATTGTTGGGCGCCACCATCGTGCAAGGAGCTGAAGCGAGCGCCTCCGCCTCAGAAGGTTCTGCAGCATGTGCTGCCACCTTTGGAGAAGCTGCGGCAGGCGCCATCGCCTCGGAGAACACAGCAGCGAGCGTCACTACCCCACGAGGTTCTGCAGCATCAGACGCCACCTCTGGAAACATCACAGTGGACGTCGCCACCTCAGGCAGGTCTGTGGTGATGTGCGTTTCTCCCAGTGAGCCTTCTCGCACAAACACTGTACAAGTTCAAGGAGGACGAGGAACAGGTCCTGCTGGTTACCACCTCTGGAGGTTCTACAGTAGGACCATCAGGATACGGGGAGAGTTCAGTAATGGTTCCTTCGACCGTGACAAGACAGGCTGAAGGTGCATTGTTGGGCGCCACCATCGTGCAAGGAGCTGAAGCGAGCGCCTCCGCCTCAGAAGGTTCTGCAGCATGTGCTGCCACCTCTGGTGAAGCTGCGGCAGGTGCCATCGCCTCGGGGACCACAGCAACGGACACCACTACTTTGGGAGGTTCTGCAGCGTCAGCCGCCACCTCTGGAAACATCATAGTGGCCGCCGCTGTCTCTAGAGTTTGAGTGGTGGTGTATGCAGCCCAAATACACCATAAATCGATCCCCATAATGGGAAACGCTACAGACAGGGGACTTAGTTCAGGAACAGGTGGGCTAGAGTGAGTGAGTTTGGGGATACCAGCTGGGACTGCTGACACCAGCGGTGGATCCTCCACGCTAGATACCAGTCGGGAGTACAGTCAAACTGACCTCGGACTTCTGGGTGCAGCAGACAGGAAGTAACCAGACTCTGGATGACCAGCTGTGATGTGACGTGACTCAGGATGATCAGCTGTGATGTGACGTGACTCTGGATGACCAGCTGTTATGTGACGTGACTCTGGGTGATCTTATGAGGAGCAGCTGTGACTTGACTTGACTCCTGATGCTCAACCGTGACTTGACTTGACTTACGAAGATCAATTATGACTTGACTCATGAAGATCAACTGTGATTTGACTTGCCTCATGACGATCAGTGATGATTTGACTTGATTCAGAATGATCAGCGATGACTTGACTTCACCCATGACGATCAACCATGACTTGACTTGACTCATGAAGATCAGCTGTGACTTGACTTGACTCATGAAGATCAACTGTGATTTTACTTGGCTCACAAAGATCAACTGTGACTTGACTTGGCTCACGAAGATCAACTGTGACTTGACTTAGCTCATGAAGACGATCAACTGACTTGACTCATGAAGATCAACTGTGATTTTACTTGGCTCACAAAGATCAACTGTGACTTGTGACTTCTCACGAAGATCAACTGTGACTTGACTTAGCTCATGAAGATCAGCTGTGACTTGACTTGGCTCACGAAGATCA
>NW_015540909.1:834837-839557 GCF_001515605.1 Sinocyclocheilus anshuiensis
ACCTCTGGAGGTTCTGCAGCGGATGCCGCCACCTCTGGAGGTTCTACAGTAGGACCATTGGGATACGGGGAGAGTTCAGTAATGGTTCCTTCGACCGTGACAAGACAGGCTGAAGGGGCATTGTTGGGCGCCACCATCGTGCAAGGAGCTGAAGCGAGCGCCTCCGCCTCAGAAGGTTCTGCAGCATGTGCTGCCACCTCTGGTGAAGCTGCGGCAGGTGCCATCGCCTCGGGGACCACAGCAACGGACACCACTACTTTGGGAGGTTCTGCAGCGTCAGCCGCCACCTCTGGAAACATCATAGTGGCCGCCGCTGTCTCTAGAGTTTGAGTGGTGGTGTATGCAGCCCAAATACACCATAAAGCGATCCCCATAGTGGGAAGCGCTACAGACAGGGGACTTAGTTCAGGAACAGGTGGGCTAGAGTGAGTGGGTTTGGGGATACCAGCTGCGACTGCTGACACCAGCGGTGGATCCTCCACGCTAGATACCAGTCGGGAGTACAGTCAAACTGACCTCGGACTTCTGGGTGCAGCAGACAGGAAGTAACCAGACTCTGGATGACCAGCTGTGATGTGACGTGACTCAGGATGATCAGCTGTGATGTGACGTGACTCTGGATGACCAGCTGTTATGTGACGTGACTCTGGGTGATCTTATGAGGAGCAGCTGTGACTTGACTTGACTCCTGATGCTCAACCGTGACTTGACTTGACTTACGAAGATCAATTATGACTTGACTCATGAAGATCAACTGTGATTTGACTTGCCTCATGACGATCAGTGATGATTTGACTTGATTCAGAATGATCAGCGATGACTTGACTTCACCCATGACGATCAACCATGACTTGACTTGACTCATGACGATCAACTGTGACTTGACTTGACTCATGAAGATCAACTGTGATTTTACTTGGCTCACAAAGATCAACTGTGACTTGACTTGGCTCACGAAGATCAACTGTGACTTGACTTAGCTCATGAAGATCAGCTGTGACTTGACTTGGCTCATGAAGATCAGTTGTGACTTGTCTTGGCTCACGAAGATCAGTTGTGACTTGACTTGGCTCACAAAGATCAGTTGTGACTTGACTTGGCTCATGAAGATCAACTGTGATTTTACTTGGCTCACAAAGATCAACTGTGACTTGACTTGGCTCACGAAGATCAACTGTGACTTGACTTAGCTCATGAAGATCAGCTGTGACTTGACTTGACTCATGAAGATCAACTGTGATTTTACTTGGCTCACAAAGATCAGTTGTGACTTGACTTGGCTCACGAAGATCAGTTGTGACTTGACTTGGCTCACGAAGATCAGTTGTGACTTGACTTGGCTCACGAAGATCAGTTGTGACTTGACTTGGCTCACGAAGATCAGTTGTGACTTGACTTGGCTCACGAAGATCAGTTGTGACTTGACTTGGCTCACGAAGATCAGTTGTGACTTGACTTGGCTCACGAAGATCAGTTGTGACTTGACTTGGCTCACGAAGATCAGTTGTGACTTGACTTGGCTCACGAAGATCAGTTGTGACTTGACTTGGCTCACGAATGGCAGTAATGACGTGACCGGTTGTTGTGGCCGCCATTTTGTGAGTGCGCTCTGGTGCAGCCACCATTTCAGTCCTTGATGCGGTGCCGCATTCCTCCTCCGCGACACCCACAGTGAATAGAGAGCCAACAGTCAACAAAGCATAGTCCATAAACTGACAGAGTGATGAACACGGACCCTCGTGTCTAAGCTTAGACCTCAGCGGTTGATTAATGCCATCGCAAAAAAACTCTATCAACAAACAGTCCGGTAAATCAGAGTAATAGGCAATGGCTAGATACTCTTGAATATAGTTCTCCAGCGAACGCGGGCCTTGTTTAAGAGTTAATAATATATGTGCTGTGTCCATACCTGGCCAATGTTCCTCTGAAAAGCTGCTGGATCCTTGTGTGGCCGAGTATTCTCTTATGGGGCGAACGAGACGTAAGACGTGCAGATCCATTTGCAAGCTTTATTTAGGAGACGTGGTCAGAAACAGGCATGGGTTAGTACAAGTTAGTACTTGTATAGGAGGGTCATTTTAACTGTATATTTCAACTGAATATATAAATGTAACCACAAGACAGTATCTATCTTGACTAAACATTTCCATGTAGTTTTTATCATGTTAAGTCAGTCAGTTCCCCTTCAGAATATTTATAAAGTGGTGGTCTCTGATAATATTTGTGTCATTTCTTTTCTAGGGTATGTTAAATAATATTTTATTAGAATGATAAAATAGCTTTGCTGCACTAATTGATCTACTGATAGATTTTAAAATGGAATTAAGTTAATTTATTTGTTTTATAGACTTTTAGACTTGCATAGACCTTTTATATTAAATATTTTCAATACATATTACCAGCAAGGTACCAGTTGTAAGTACCATAGGGAAAGGGAAAGTACTGCATAGTTTTTTAATTTCCATGACTTAATTTCTTTGTCTCCAACTTAAAATATGATCTAAAGATAACAAATACCATCTGTACTATACAAATATATTATAGGCCTTTTAATAGCTTTTGAGCAATATTTATTAAGTCAAGTCAAGTCACCTTTATTTATATAGCGCTTTTAACAATACAGATTGTCAAAGCAACTGTACAGCATTAATTAGGAAAATATTGTGTCAACAATGCAAAATGACAATAGTAAACACAAAATTTTCAGTTAAAGGCAGTTCATCACTGAATTCGGTGATGTCATCATCCAGCTCAGTTCAGTTTAAAGTGTCTGTGCAATCAAGTCAACGATATCGCTGGAAATTAGGTGTCCCCCAACTAAGCAAGCCAGAGGCAACAGCGGCAAGGAACCAAAACTCCATCGGTGACAGAATGGAGAAAAAACCTATTTGTTTTATAGACTTTTAGACTTGCATAGACCTTTTATATTAAATATTTTCAATACATATTACCAGCAAGGTACCAGTTGTAAGTACCATAGGGAAAGGGAAAGTACTGCATAGTTTTTTAATTTCCATGACTTAATTTCTTTGTCTCCAACTTAAAATATGATCTAAAGATAACAAATACCATCTGTACTATACAAATATATTATAGGCCTTTTAATAGCTTTTGAGCAATATTTATTAAGTCAAGTCAAGTCACCTTTATTTATATAGCGCTTTTAACAATACAGATTGTCAAAGCAACTGTACAGCATTAATTAGGAAAATATTGTGTCAACAATGCAAAATGACAATAGTAAACACAAAATTTTCAGTTAAAGGCAGTTCATCACTGAATTCGGTGATGTCATCATCCAGCTCAGTTCAGTTTAAAGTGTCTGTGCAATCAAGTCAACGATATCGCTGGAAATTAGGTGTCCCCCAACTAAGCAAGCCAGAGGCAACAGCGGCAAGGAACCAAAACTCCATCGGTGACAGAATGGAGAAAAAACAGTGGGAGACCTTATTAAACAGTAAAACATTACAAAGCAAAATTAGTTAATATTATTTAATCAACAAAGTGTTGACTAATTAACTATTAAAATATACTTAGAAATAGAAAATATACTTCACCATTACACAGAGAGTGAATGAACAAGGTTTTGCTCAGACACCTCTTCTGATTTTTGTAAAATCACTGATGCATGGAATGGTGTGTCTTTATTTTGACATAACAGGGATGCTTTTACGCCCTTACTAACTTACTAATAATTATGTAATATGTTCTTTAATTGGAGAAAACTGCTGGCCTGTATCAGTTGTATCATCATCACCTGATTCAGAAGTGTTGGGTGAAGGAGGGGGTATATTCGGCCTACCTGAAGTGGGCGAGGATGAGGATAGATTCACAAAGCTGTAATATCTTATGACAAACAGTATCAGGGATTAAAGTTTTCCGTCGCTACGATGGATTTCTGTCAGTTCATAAAGACAGTCACTTGCTTCATTCCTGAATGATTCTGCCGTTCTAATGAATCAAATGAATAAATGATTCAGTGGTAAAATCAGTGACTTGCCGCCACCTGCTGGCGGATTTAGTTTAATTTTTAGCATATAATTTCAGTTATTTAAATCATTTAATATTTCTGTGTTCAAAATGTTATGTTTAAAACATTAATCTCCACATTAATTTATGAATTTAATTGCACTCATGCCACCTCTGAGCCTCATTAAACACAGTGTTGGGGAGTAACTAGTTACATGTAACGGCGTTACGTAATTTAATTACAAAATAAATGTAACTGTAATCAGTTACAGTTACTAAGAAAAAATGTGTAATTAAATTACAGTTACTTATGAAAATGTTAACGATTACAAAGGGGATTACATTTGAATATTTACACACATCCACATACAGATTTAATTGATTTCTTTCCCAAATTGCACTGATTACTCTGAGACATAATTTCCGCGATGGGGAAATCACAGACTGGTTCGTAGAATCCAATAACAATAAAAACGGAATTCCTATAGCCTAACATTATTGGAATATGCCACATTTTGGACGAATAAATCAAAAGTAGGTCAGTACACTTGAATCAAAACGCGATATGGACTAGTGTCTGTGAATATTAAGCCGCGAAAAGAATATATGAATCCTGCACGTTCTGCGTGTCTGTGGAAATCAGGCGCGGACTGGCCATCGGGAGAACCGGGACAATTCCCAGTGGCCTGGCAGCCGATTTGGCCCGCTATTAATATTATTTATTAATATTATTATTGTATAATTGCCTGCC
>NW_015540909.1:840055-842165 GCF_001515605.1 Sinocyclocheilus anshuiensis
TGGCAATGCTTCGGCTCGCGCGCTCTCCGCGCCTCTGCCAAACGGTTTGGATCAGAGTAATCAATGTGCGAGAGAATGGAGTGGACTGTGGAAGCGAACAGGTGGAGCAGAGAAGCAAAACTACTGTTCAGGGTTTCAAGTGCAGGTCAGTTTCATCTGTAAATATGCTATTGTAGTTTTGTCTTTGTTTACTTGTTAAGCTTGTTGTTAAGCAGCAGCAGCCCATTGCTCATCAGTCATCACTCAAAATACTGTATAAAGGACATCATTATTATCTACTGTAATGTTACAGTAGTAATTTAGCAGACAAATAATCATATTTTATAATAGGTTTAGGGGGAGCTAGGGCAAACAACACAACCCTTACGAAAATTAACGATGATTTTACTATAAATCCAATGACAATGTTACGGAGAGCACTTCTGTTACTCTCTCTTCGGGCCACCAGAGGGCTCCATCACCAGAGTACTAGTTTACTCCCCGCACTACATTTCCCATCAGCCCTGTACCTGTCACTGATTATTCTCCCACACCTGTTCCCCATTACTTTAGACTATTTAATGAGCTCTTTCACTCAGACTCTCTGCGAAGTCTTGTTTTGCCTTGGTGAACATTTCTGAGCGTTATTCCGGTTTCATTGGACTGCCTTTTGTCTCTTGTTGATTTGCTGCCTGCCCCTTGGACTTGTGCTCTGTTTACTGGACTATCGATATTGGATTGCCGCCTGCACTGACCTAAGACTGTCTCAGTTTCTGAACGATATCTGCAAAGATAATTACATCATCAAGGTTGCCAATTAACTTCAGAAATGGAAAATAAGGGCTCATTGTGATTCTTTATCTTGTATTCTTTAAGAAAATAGTGTTTATTCTTGTAGAAAATAAGTGTTTATTCTTTAAGAAAATAAGGGACAGAATAAGGGACGATCCAGATATTTGTACTGTACAATAATGTAGTCCTATATCTGCCTGCAGTTAAAAAGTTCTCAGAAATATCACATTTGTTTTGCTTAACCCATTTATGTACAATTATTCTAAAAAAAAAAATAATGTAATGTCATACAAAAAATGCCATCGGCCTGAGTAAATTTTACCATTATAGAATTGTGAAAGGTAATTTAGGAGGTGAAAATACGTGAAAATACTGTGAAATTACAAATGGCATGGAATTTGAAAGCATAACAAGTGAAGGTCTATGAAACGTCAGTCAATAAAGCAATTTTTTTTAAACAATGGCATTTAAAGTTTTGAACTAAAATATTATTTCAACCATATAGCCTGTGAATGAATAAAAATTCATTCATTCGGTTGCTTCTGGTGCTTGGATTTGTACTTCAATATAATGAAGTCCAAGTTTAAGAATAGCCTACACTAGTTTTTTTGTTGTTTTCTCTCTCTATTTAACAGCATTAACTTACAATGAAATACGTCTTCGTTCAAGTAGACTGAATGTTTTCCTGCCTTGCTAAATGTTGGGCTCATGATCAATAAGTTGCATTCGCCCAAACTGATTTTGTAAAATCAAAACGCGGACAGTGAACCTGGGTGCAGTTTTAGTGCGAGTCGCGCTCGCTGTGAAGCGAGAGCAGCAGGTAGAGGATTCCGCTTGGTCTTAAAGCCTTCCGCAAACACCTACGTTCACAAATAACAATGATTTTCGCAAAATGAATGATTAATTATCAATTGAAAATTTATTATTATTATGGTCTGGTGAAAATAATAATATGGGCTGCATTGATGCAGTAATTAATGCAAAAGGAGGCCCAACCAAGTATTGAGTGCATAGAAATGAACATACTTTCCAGAAGCCTGACATTTCTGTTTAAAATATCATTTTTTTTTATTGATCTTAGGTAATATTCAAATTTTCTGAGACACTGAATTTTGGGTTTTCATTCTGTAAGCCATAATCATCAAAATTTCAAGAAATAAAGGCTTGAAATATTTCACTCTATGTTTAATGAATCTATATAATATATGGGTTTCACTTTCTGAAATGAGTGACAAAAAATATTGACCTTTTTCATGATATTCTAATTTTTTGAGATGTACCTGTATATACACACACATACACTGAACAAAATTATAAACGTAACACTTTTGTTTTTGCC
>NW_015540910.1:0-5222 GCF_001515605.1 Sinocyclocheilus anshuiensis
GTGATGTTTGGTAGTGATTTAATAGAGGCAGACACAGTCATATATGTGTATTCACAATGTTGATTTTTAAATAAAAAATAAATTAAAATAAATGGTACACATTCATAACATTTTTAAAAAAACAGTTGCATATCACAAAATATGAACAACTTGCAAACATTGTATCAAGGACTCCACCAACTATTGTGAGGTTTCTGTAATTTCTGTCATGTATCAAGTGCACACATTTAACTGAAAATAGTAATAGATCAAAATCAAATAAGCAATAGAGATCAAAACCATCAGCAGCAATTGTGTTAGAGAAGAGATTATAAGA
The DNA here is from genome assembly GCF_001515605.1 of Sinocyclocheilus anshuiensis. Lineage (NCBI taxonomy): Eukaryota > Metazoa > Chordata > Actinopteri > Cypriniformes > Cyprinidae > Sinocyclocheilus > Sinocyclocheilus anshuiensis. The sequence goes on from NW_015540910.1 coordinate 317, forward strand.
CAGATAATATGTCTGTACTGTATCAAGTGCTCACATTTAACATTAACTGTAAATCTTAATAGAGGAATAAAGTGGAAGTGGTAGTAAAAGATCAAAACTATCAGCAGCAATTGTGTGTTCGTGTGAGAGAGAAAAAAAATCTAAAAGAGATTGTAAGACATAAGAAAGGAGTAAAATGGAAGTGGGAGAGAATGATTGTGGTACACGTGTGTGTGAGAAAAAAGGTCAAGAATTTACTGATGAGTTATCTTTAAAAATTTCCTGTTACGTTTCTGATTAGGCTGAGATGTGCCGATTTTGGGTGCGCAATATATGATGAATTCTTATCCTGTTAAATAATTTCACCAAGTACACAAGTGATCTCTTGCACTCTTCCTTGCTACACACTACTTCCCTGCACTCACTGACAACCTCCATGCCACTGATAAATAATTTATTTCCCAGACCAACACTGTGAACAACAGAATTTATGTGTTTCCGGAAGTTAGACTCAAGGGCTATGACTAAGTCCACCAGTGCAGTGCTGGGCACCTTCAGGCCCTTCTCTCCTAAGGCAAGGTCAGTGTACTGCTTGTCTTTAAGGAAAGTGTATCTACAATCAGTAGGAACATGTGTGCTAAGAAGTGTGCACTCCTTACAGAGACCTTCAGGATCAGCAAATGTTCCCACAACCTTGTCAGTGATGTATCCAGCGATGTACACCAGCACATTTCCATCATGGTCAAAGGCAGGAGATGATTGTACTGAAGGCTTAGTCAGTAGGTCCAGGACAACTTCAGGTGGGTCGATGTCAGAGCTCAGGACAGCATCACTGCTCTAGAAACAAAAACAAAATATAACATTACCAAATTGACTGACACAACTGTCAAAAACACAGTTTTAAAGTTATGATTAGGTTATTATTACTGTCCCAAAGTCTTTCAGAGACAACACTCTCAATTATACCACTGCTTAGTCAAATTTCCTATTGTGATGCGCTATTTAGAATGTGCATTATTTTCTGATAACCGCATACATATGAAGTAGTTCCATTTGTTTGGCCGTATTACACTTGTATATAAATTCGCCTAACTCGTTGTGAAGCTTTAATGAACCGTCATGTTAACACAGGGTTTCAATTTAGCGACCTCACTGATGTTCACAACACAGCAACATTGTAACTCCTGACCGAGATGGTTTTTAGCTCTGCTACACTGCATTCGGGAGTGAGGGAAACAGTTAGGGATGCACCAATACCACTTTTTTCAGAACGAGTCCGATACCGATACTTTAATTTTTGTACTCGCCGATACCGATACCTGTATTTTCACAGCATTTGTCTTTTTTTTTTAATATTGGGTACAGAAACAAAATAATAGTAATAATAATAATAATAATAATATGAATCATGTTAGTTGGCTTCATTTAGCAAACAGATATTACCTTCAGTTATTTCCACACTTAATTATACCTGTTAAAATGTATTGTATAAGCTTTTGTTACTTTCACTGTTCATTTTAATGGCACATTAGAGCTGCTCCATTGCAGCAGCTCAATACTGTAATCACAAAACGTTTTCCTAAAATAATGCAGGGAACCACTCGTTATACATTATACGAGTGCACGCGTACTATTTTGGTGATGTAATTTGCGTCACACGCAGTGTACACGGACCCTCGCGTACGAGTAAAAACCAAAGTATACTTTGACCTTAAAGCAAGCTAAACATACGCAGCGCGCAGCGCACACGTTTGTATTGGTGCAGAATGAGAGAGACACTTACAGCCTAGCGCATTTCACCCAGTCTGCTAGTTTCACTTCTGCTTTAAATAAAGTTGTGTATGCTTGACGTTTAAAATAAATGCAGTTTATAGTGAATGCCCCTATAATTTTAGTTTGTTTTATATTTACGATTTAGTTTTAATCAAATGCATGCGCTAATGGAGCGAACAGCAATCAAGATCATGCAACAGAAGTGCACGCTCTCAGACTCTCTCTCGCTCTCTCTCTCTCCTTACCGTCAAATAATTTTAGTAACTTGTGCATTTTACTTACTTGCTTTTGAAATATCTGACCGAACTACAAACTTTAGTTTTAATCCAAATGCATGCGCTAATGGAGCGAACAGCAATCATGATCATGCAACAGAAGTGCGCGCGCTCGGACTCTCTCTTTCTCTCGCTCTCCTTACCGTCAAATAACTTTAGTAACTTGTGCATTGTTTTACTTACTTGCTTTTGACATATCCGACCGAACTACAAACTTTCAAGTGATGTCTGTGAGAAAGATATATTCACTCGACAAGCTCACGCATCTGCGCCGTCGCGCGCTCAATCCACTCAGCGTGCTTTACGAGTACGAGTACAGGAGCGCAGTATCGGGCCCGATACCGATTCCAGTATCGGTATCGGTGCATCCCTAGAAACAGTAATTTTACAAAGTCAAGACTGGATAGAATCCTTGGTAGAGGTGCTTGACAACGAGAGATGGAACAACTGGCTTTTGGCCATCACAAAATAATGCTTTTATGAGGTGTAACGGCCACTCCACTTCGCATTGTGGCCGCATTACCAACTCGTGATATACAAACACTGGGTCGTTCGTTATCCATTACTAATTATGTTGTGGGTTAAATTGAAAATCCTCATTGGTGAGCATCAACCAGTTCTGTCTTTGTTCTAGACCTGATGTTCTTGGAGATAGCTGTTCCTGGCTGAGCACTCTCCCTCAGAGTTACTAAAGGTAGACAGCTGGTCCTTGCTGACTACTCTCGCTGACTTCTCTGACTCACAGACCAAGAGATTCTCTCTCTCCCTGACCTCAGTGCAGTCCATCGAATCTTGTTAATGAATAATAAAACATAATTAAGCATTATTAGTTATAATGTAATTTCAAAACGTAACATATTCTACATAATCAATAATTACTCACCACAATCAGTAGCCACTCTGTAGTAGTCATGTTCTTCCATGATGCTCTCAGGGTCAACGATGACCTGGGGACTCTCATGAGAGGCATATGTACTGAACTGTAGCAACAAGGTGTCGAGATCTTGTTCACAATTCGTCTTTTCGGAATTGCTGAACATCAATCCTGTGGCCACAGCTCGGTATTCACATTCAAACTGGTTGTTGCGATTACCACCACGGGCTGAAACACACACCGACATTGGTTTTAAAAAAGTAAGTAAATAAAGTAATAAAGATAATTACAATATATGGATACTGATGTACATGCTGAATATAAAGTGTATGTAGTTGAGAAGGCATTTTCAAGGCAGTGTTGATTAAGACGATTTGTTAACAGGAAGGACACCTGATGACATTGGCGAAGATCAGACCACAGCATTTTCAGGCACACGATGCTGTGTTGCCACCCTTCAACACATGGAATCTGCTTCTTGTTAGAGTTAGCACAGACAAGCTTCAGACGTGGGAGCCACTCCAGACACTTATCAAAGAATGGAAAATGGGCAGATGCATCTGAGATCGCACATTTGAGCTTGTGAGAATCTTTCAGCTGTTTGGAGTTGAAGCAGTCAAAGAGGCCATTGAAGTTCTCACAGAATCGGGCAGCCGCCAGATAGTTTCGCTGACGTTGGCCTGTAAGGCCCTTTATGTCTGCCAGAGTCTTGATTCCAACAGCAACCGAGTGACTCAGGACCTGTGTGGAGAACCTTATCCGCATGGAGGCAAATGGAGGCAGATGGACATGCTTCTTCGTTAGCCTGCAGCACAAACGGATTTCTTGCCGACTATCATAAGCGTAGAGATATCAAGATTCAAGATTACAATTATTTGATCTGTCCGTCCACCGAGCAGACAATATAATAATTTATCAATTCAAGGAAAGATTATTTTCCTGGCAAAGAAAGAATACCTTTCCTTCATACAGTACTAGCATTAACTTAGCATGTAGCAAGGGATCAACCTTCAGTGACTCCGAATTGTGAGCAGCACAGAGAGACAATCAATTGTGAATATAAGGGATTTAATAAATGAAACTACAGCTAACGTACAAGGAGACTAAGCAAAACACATATATACAGAATGAAAAAAAGTAAGGAAGAGAGAGAGAAGAGCAAAAGAATGGCAGTATTTCACATCAATTAACCACAACCTAATGAGAATCATCAATGAATCAAAAATCACCTTAAAAGGGGCTCAAACTTAAACACGCATCTAAATGGTTGTAAACGGTTACTTGCATTGGCTTCGTTGCTGAACAAAAGTCCTGATGCAGTAGACAACGGAGGTTCTTGATGAGTTCTTTAGGAGTGAGCTGGAGGTTTTCCATCATTGTTTGAGGAATAAAGAGCAGATCATTTTGATACCAAGTACGAAACATCTAGAAGATCTTAAAGCATAGATACACTCATATACCTGAATATAAGCATTGAGAGTCTAACTAATACAAATAAAGAGTTGTAACTAGGCTAATACAATAGTGAAACATACAAACAACACATGCATATGCCAGATACAATTGTAACTGATTAATTATAGTCTAAATAAAGAAATGTCTTTATGTGTGTGTTATGTGATCATGTTGGGTACTGTGGATGGCTGTCTCTTAGGACATTGGAATGTGTTTAAAGTCGATGGGGAGACCAGAGAGTTGATCTGGTTACCATCTTCTTGATAATGGGGGAAAGACCATTGGCAATTTAGCACCCATATAACTGTAGAATCTGGGGCCAGGACTGTAATTTATATGCAAATGTCAAAAGGCTGAAAGGGTCTCTGAGACATAAAGCCCCCATGACCCTCAGTCATCCATGATAGACATCACAGAATCCCCCCTTTTGGCTGACGAAGTTCACCTGCAAACATCATCAGACAACAGACAACATGATGGTCGGACAGCAATGATGATCGGATGGCAGGTGGATCAGGAAGGCCAGATGGCAGGGGGATACTGATAGTCA
>NW_015540910.1:5358-5474 GCF_001515605.1 Sinocyclocheilus anshuiensis
TCCCTCTTTTCCGTTTGAAGGTTCGAGGAAGGGCAGCTGTGCACCTGTTCATGGACCTTTGCACCCCGTTCACCCCGTTGAACAGGACAAAGGCAAGGCCAAGAGCTAGGGTGTAC